>NC_057808.1:241186229-241262671 GCF_018294505.1 Triticum aestivum | reverse complement strand
TTTGTATTTATGATATTTTACAATTTAAATATAAGCCATGAGTTTACAATGTAAATGTCTGTATTAACTAATATTTTTATGAGGTGTATATTTAATAAATAGTCGACTCTACATTTTACTTGTATTAAGTGGCGTCATGTGCACGACAGGTCTTTGGTTGATAATCTCAGATGTTTTATAATTCATAAGTATTGTTTCAATATATGTATATTTTCAAAATAATACACGAACAAGTTTCAACAATAAGTTATTTTCTTTGTATGCACAATATTTATAACACACAAATATTTGAAAGTTACCTTATTACTAAGATTATAATTTATATATATTTTTTGAGTCTACCATCTAGAAATTTCTAAAAAAACGAAGAAGTGCAAAATGGGCCGCACAGACTGCGGCCCATTTGTGCTCGCGCCTTTGTTCTACTATATTAAGGCCTAGTTATCTTTTTAGACATCAAAATGTTTAGGTTGGATTCCGATATCACTCCCTCCCCAGGTTATGACAAGTGGTGCGCTGCATGTGTGCTACTTGTTGCAACCTGGGAGTTTTCTCTTTTTTCGTAAATCCATTTATTCAAAACCTTTTATCTCTTAAACCGTGCGTCCAAATCTCGAACCGTTTGCACCGTTGGAACCCTCGCCTCGATATCTTGAAAACTAGATCTCATGCTGATAGGTTTTGACGAACTTTTTTTATAAAAAACCGAACGAGGAGCATGTTTTTCTTTTCTTTTCGGAAGCCATTTCTGAGAGGCACGGCCGTGCGGAAGCAAATCCGTGCCTCTCATGGAAGAAAAAAAACGCATTTTCCCCGTTTTCGAGACGCACGGCTGTGCCTCTCTCCGAAGCAAATTCGTGTCTCTTGCGAAAGCAAAACCGTGTCTCTCACGGAAGAAAAAGAAAAAGAGAACACGTTTTTTTTTCATTTTCGAGAGGCACGTCTCAAGGAAGGAAAAATAAATAAGAGAAAACGCGTTTTTTCCATTTTCGAGAGACACGACGATGCCTCTCGTGGAAGCAAAACTGTGCTTCTCACAGAAGAAAAAAAGAGAAAACATATTTTTTCTATTTCCGAGAGGCACGGCCGTGCCTCTCGTGAAAGGAAAAGCATATGCCTCTCACGGGAAAGAAACGTGTTTTTTCACGCATTCTTTTATTGAAAAGCTAAGTAAAACCGGTGAAAAACTGAAAAGTCAAAAAAAGAAAAAAAAAACCATCTAAAAAGTCGAAAATGCGTGCGAAAATGTGATCGTTGGAGAGGCTTCCGAAGGAGCCCTCCTCAACTAGGTTCTCTCGTTGGATTCGCTAGACAGGCTAGCTTGCCAGCGGTGGGTTGTGGGTTGGAAACCCAGCCCCCACACTATTTCTTGTTAATTTTATCTTTGTGTTGACATATTGGACCCACCACTAGTTGGCACTTTTCCGAGAAAAAAGGCCAGTACTTTTTTGTTTGCAAAAACGTGTCACGCTGAGCGTCATCTGTCACTGACAATGGGAACTGTCCACGTTGGCATCCAAGCATGCACTGAATACACCCACGTACTAGATATGTGACAGTATTTGCACGACTGTGCCAATTCTATGACCACAATTACATATTTTATAAGTTTATGTATCAAACTAACTGTCACGGGCAAGTTTTAAGACTCAATATGTTTACCTCTGAAGAAAAGTGCCACCATAGCAGAGAAGTACAGGGAGTTGCCAAAAGAATGAAGTTATGCAACAAAAGCAAAGCAAAATGTGCTGTCCAACCAAACAGCAGCTTGCTAGCAAGTAGGCCATACGGCATCCGCACACATGTATCAATGTATGTATGCATGAACAGATCGGTCGTGTGGTTGTTTGTGCATGGGCGGATGATCGAAGGCGAAAGGACTCCACCGAACGGAACTGCCGATGGATGGGGACACACCTGGCATAAATTAAAAGGCTCGATCGTGGAGAGCAAGGCACATGGACACTGGCCCGTGGTCTGCTGATTGCTGATTCACCTAGAAACGGGCCCTGACTTCTGGCGATGTGTGTTCATTCATGTAAAGGTAAATACATCAATGGTGCATGAAGTTGTACACCATGTGTAGTTTGCTGCTAAAATTACTCCTTCGATTCAAAATAAGTGTCGCGTTGTTGAATTGTGGTTAGTTGAAAACTGCGACACTTCATATGAATCAGAGGTATTAAAAAATAAAAATAAAACTGGTTCCAAAACTTGATACACAGAGCATGTATGGTTCAATTTGCGCCTGGAGCTGTATATGGCGCTCGCGTAGCGTGCAAGCATGGTGCCAAGCACCACTATCTCTGTAAGGATCCTGGTAAATGCCACACGTGTGTCACAAACACATGTCAACTCTGATTTTTTTTATAGCAAATTTAGTGACCCAAGGATGCAACTTTACGACCTCCGTCCTGTAGTAGTTGTCAAACATGACAACTTCTTTTTGGATCACAAGTTTCAGTTTTTTTTAGTTTCTTTTTTTGTCGGATGGCAACTTTAGTTGAAAAAAATATCACGACTGGAGTGCTTCGCGCCACACGTGTGACACTTATCATTTAGGATCTCGTAAAAAGTCTCTGAAACGTCAGGCCCACCGACAGTGACCGGACAAGGTTGGAGCATCGCATTTTCTATCCTGAGAAAACACCTTAAATTAGCGGAAATTGACTTTGGCCCATAGGTGTATATGCACGCATCGTTCAAATACACATTTTGAAAAGTTAAAAAATTACGCGGAAAAATCCCGAGTGTAAAACTGGACATTATATGTGCGTGCACAAAGTTTCGGTGAAAAAAAAATACATTTTTTGTGGCTTGTGTAAAAAAACAATTTTTGATGCTTGATTATAGCTATTCACGAGGCATTTTTTTGTCTTTTTTGTACATGCCACAAAAAATGTCTTTTTTCATCGAAACTTTATGCACACACATATAATGTCTGGGTGTACACGCAAGATTTTTTTCTTGAATTATTATTTTTATTTTGAAATGTTTTTTACATATATTTCATAATAGGTGAATATGCACCTATGAGCCAAAACGCCACGTAAACACCACTATGCGTCTCTATATCTGTTGAATCCCACTTATTAGTAAACAGTACAAAGGGATAATTCATATGGTACCCATGAAGGTCAAACGCGAGACCTCATTGTATAGCGCCGGCAATGCTAGCCACTCCACTCCATCACGTTTGATGTCAATAAATGATAACTTTTTTTAGACCTAATAAAGGATAACTAGACTTAGTGTCTCGGTTCCTTTTTGAGGTGTAGACTTGGTGTCTCGTAGTCGAACACACTCGTGGGTGCCTAAATGGGCTGCAGTCACAGCTGCCCATTTCCGATATGTTCGTTGTTTTGTTTTTCGTTTTTGAAAAAATATGCAAATTATAATTGCGGTAAAAAGGAAATTTTGAAATATTTAGGTTCATATATTTTAGATAGTTATATAAAAAAGCAGTCATATATTAAAGAAAAATATGATCACTGGGTTTGTAATCTACTCTCTCCGTCTCATAATGTAAGACATTTTTTCACACTAGTGTAGTGTCAAAAAACGTCTTACATTATGGGACGGAGGGAGTATTTAATAAAAATATGCACATATCATTTTAATAAGTATTCATCTAAATAAATTAATATTTATGAAATATAAAAAAGTTTTTATAAATAAATAATATTCATTTGAGGCTATGCAATCTAGGGCTTACTAGACTCTTATTTATTTTTCCATACATCCTTTTCTATTTATTTTTTTAAAAGTATATAAATGTCTCTTTCCCAACAAACAAATTTATTAAAACATGTAAACACCTTTTAAGAAAACATAATTCTTTATGATATACTACATGCATATTTAATTGAAAATGCGAACATTTTAAAATTACATGAAAATTTATCCAAATATTTATTTCATATTTTTAGTAAAAATCTACACTTTTTAAAATTATACAAAAAAATTAGAATACATAAAGTTATTTTATTTGTATGAATTTTTTAAAATAATATGCAAATATTTTTAGAATCACATGAACTTTTTTCAATGTAAGTAATTTTATTTGTATGTATATTATTTATAACAGATGAATACTCTAATTTTATTTACATATATTAAAAAAAATCCAAACATATGGAAAATGTGTCCAAGTGGATGCAGCCCATTTAACCCCACGAGCATGTTTGGCAACGAGACATTAGACCTATTTTTTTTGACTGAATATTAAGCCTATTTATCCTTTATAGAGTTCTAAAAAAAGTCCTTTATAGATACGAAAGGTAATTGGGTGGGTCTGAATAGCATCCTCGGGGCTATAAAATGGGGTCTCGGGTTCTCCGTGGGCACATATCGGCGTTTCACGGGCTTTTTACTACATTTTGTAGTACTAATTTAGGGGGTTTTCTGCAAAAAGCAGTGCTCTAGCTCCACCTAGTTACTGTCAGTGGGCCTGGCGCTACGTTGTCAAGCCATGCGAACGGCGTAGATAGCTGCGGATGGGAATTGAACCATACATGCATGTTGGGACAAGTTTTGACATCATTTTTTTTTAACTTTTGGCACCAAACTAATCGGCGACGATGACCCCCAACAGCTAGATCCGGCCATTTGAGGGGATTCAAGGGCGGCGCCGGTTGATTGGAAGTGTCGGCAAGGGGCACCGGCGTGGCTACGGTGCGGGTGGGAGTGAGTTAAACCGAATAAAGGATCGGCTAAGTCCGGTTAAAGTTCCCAAAACAATATTTTACCCCTACTACTTGTAACAAAAAATTAGATGGCCACATGCATCGTCCAAATGCAGAGGCCGGGGGTTTATCCTCCTTTTTCAGAAAAAAAAACCCTACGTGTAACAAAACAAAACCGAACCCTACACCACGACGTGGCCTGCTACCACGGGAAATGCTGCCCTGCTTCTCTCACTTTCCACTCGCTGATGCAAAGGAGACGAAGCTAGCGGCGGACAAGATCGTGGCTAACGATGTGGTAGGATAATTGTAGTTATACTTATTGGATGCGGCTGCGTATAGTTGAAACCCCGGAACAAGTTGCTTCGCGTGGAGAAGAAACCCTACCGTACCCCAAACAAAGTCCGCAGTCCCCCGCAAAAAAAAAAAAGTCCACAGGGGGGCTGGTGGCCTAAGTTTTGTCCATGATCGATCATGCTACGCCCGTAGGATGATCAAAATTACAAATCAAAATCCGTCCGTTGGATCTGGCGGCATGCATCCACTCGATGAGGCAAGGGGGCAAAGGGTCCCAGCTAGCGAATATACGCTCGCAGCAATGAAGCCGCTGCGATGGATCGAGCTGGCCACTATAGTGCACGCGCGTACAGATCGAGATATATCCCCATCGATGAGGCTGGCCTCTTGTCATCCTGCCTTCGCTTTCCTACCTAGTACGTACTCCATCGCGCCGCACCCATTGGGTTGATTTACTGCCGCCGCCCGTGCCAATTACACACAGCATCCGTCGGTAGAAAAAACACACTCTCGGTTTTGGATCATCCGATGGATCCAACCATTTGGTATACACTCATTTCAGCGACAGCTAATTTCAGACGGAAGTTCTTCAACCTTTTCAAGAAGGGAGGGATGTTTCGTTGTGCCGGCGTATCCTCCTCTCCTTGTAAAAGGGAACGGGATATCTCTCGCGATGACCTGCCGCGCCGCGCGCTTTAGATTTGGTATATAGGGTGTCACGTTTTCCATCATCGTTGGTTGGGAAATCACGTGCCCTGCTGGGTTTTCCAGTGGCTGGGATTAGTTGGTTAGCCCTGAAAGTCGTTGGAAAAGTAGGTTCAGGAATATCACAAGAACATGGTGGCTACGGCACCGGCAGTTGGCGGCAGCAATAGATATGGCACTGTGAGAGTGATGGCCAGTCTCCACGCTTGACAAGAGCTGGTGCGAGCGATATTAGTAAAGTGACAGCGCAGTGAGGTTTAATTCTACAGCGACAGTACGTACGCTTGATCTGGTTTTGATGGCTAGATATCTCTTCAAGCTCTCACCAAAAAATATCCTTGAATGAAAGCAAAACAACGCTTGCTCCTTGACTTTGATGCACAGGTTAAGTCATTATTACAGTCACTGACAGCATCATTAACCTTAATTTGAGCATTGTTTTAAACTGCAGCATGCATACCAACAAATGGGTAGCGGTTAGCTCTCAAACTTTTCTGGCACGGAGATCCAAATGATGGGAACCCAGCCTAGTTCAGCTGGCTGATAGGAACCACGCACGAAGACCCGACTTCTCTTCGGATCGAATTTAGGTTACTATATTCCGGCCGTGCTAATTGAAAAGAATACCTAAATGACCCATGCTAGCTACTAGCTAGTGACAGGATAACATAATTTTACAGCCGCACTCGGTGAAGTAAAGCTCACGAGTCAAAGTGTAATTCCATTCAGTGAAGCAAAGGCATCTACTACTCATAATGTCAATCCATAATTCAGAGGCATATCTTATTAACCGCTGGTTCCAAACAAGAAGCACAAATCTGTACAAATTACAACATGTTCATCTCACCGATCGATCTACACACGCACCAGTTTGGATTCTCATCAACACGCATATGCTACACGTACGGATATGTTAATTACATCACACACAATCGAGCACCAAATTAATCCCAATACCAGGAAGAGGAGGAGGAAGAAGATAAATTAACCGGGCCATATATATGTATTTGATTGATAGATCGATCGAGATCGAATGGAGTCATCTCAACGTCCACCACGCCTTACCTGCCGATGCCGGTCTACCCGGACGAGCCAGCAAGAGAACAGCAGGCTTGGGCAGCGACGGGCGGCGGCGATCACCGGCCGGAGGTGTCGGAGGAGCAGTCGCAGTCGACGGCCTCCACCTCGCGCTTGTGGAAGCTGCGGTGGCAGCCGCACGCCGCGCAGAGGAGCGCCTCGGCGCCCGCGGGGGCGGACGCCATGAACTCGCGGCAGCCGTCCACGGCGTACCCGCCGATGCCGGCGGCGTGGTTGCGCTGGCACTCCTTGTAGTGCACCACCTTGCCGTCCTTCCTCTCGGGCGCCACCGCCGTGCCGTTGGCGAGCGCCTTGGACGCCGACCGGTCCTGCTGGGGCCCCATGGGCGACGGTGCGGACGACGCCTTCTTGCCGGCCGGCGGCCGTCGGGGCTATGGGCGTCTGGGATGGAAGGGAAGGGAGTGGGAAGGCTTTTGCTATCGCGGCCTTGGATGCTGGTACTTATATGGGCAGGAGCACGAGAGGGAGGGGTGATGGTTTTCTCCATTTCTTTTCCGCGGGCACGCAAAAGCTTTGCGTGTAATTGCGTTAGGAGAAAAAGGAGTCTCGCAAGGTTACAAGAATGGGCACCACAGTGTTCTTGTTTTAGGATCATGCGTCGGAGCACCTGGTTAATTTGGGGCGAGCATTCGGTCCACACGATGGTATCGTGTGTGGTCTGGATTCATTTCTTGTTTACGTAACCGGTTGGCGCCATGATTCGTGTAGCCATTTGTCGTGTTGATATTTTCATGTTTTTTTTGTAATTGGTAAATTCTATGATGGACGTGCGTAGAACGGCGGCGTTGTCTGGTGTCATTGTGACGTCGACTAAAATTGGGCCTGTCAAGGCCATTGCTTTGATCTCTTTTGAAATTGGGACGACGGAAGATGGAGGCGATGGATTCTAGAGCGGTGAGGATATGCTAGACCGGATGATGCTCTCAACTCACTGTGGGGCGGCTTGGTGAGGCTACTCGATTAGACGAAGTGGGTTGATGCGAGGTCACGACACATCATCAACCTTACAGGGTTGGTGACGGAGATCGCGAGAAAGATGGCTTTGGGTTGATCTATGTATTTGTGTTCTCGTACTCTGTTGAATAATTTAATAAAAGGGTTTTCTATTTTTGTGCCCTGGTTACAAAGTTGTGCTCAGTTTTGCCTGGGCAAACTAACTTTGCTCACTTTTCCCCTCATCGTGCCGCTCACCCTCACCAATGCCCAAACAGGTGTTTGTCGTTGATCAAGAGAGTTGATTGCTAGCTGTCGCTGTTACTGACGTGTGGGACACCCCGTGTCACGTGGCGCTCTCACAGTCGCCCGTGTGTGTGTCCACATGCATGAGTAGTCACATCATAGTCACGCCGGTCCTTTCACACACGGGGACTACGCATCGCCCGCGCGGTTTCCATGCGGGGAGTCGCATTGCCGGTATACCCGTCACCCGCCTATTAATGGCTTTATAGCCACACGCCGTGCACCGGTGTACACCCAGTCCCCTCCCCTCCCCTCTCACACCCTTCTTCCCGCTGTGCACCTCCACAACTCAAACCCTAGCCGCCTCCACTTCCGCAACCGCAACCATGGCCAGCCACAACTGTGGGATGGGAAGCAGCAACTGACAAGAGCCTAAGATTGGGGATGCCCAAGGCAATATCTAAGGAAGACTCAAGCAGCCAAGCTAGCTTGGGGATGTCCCGGGTGACGTCTCCTCTTTCATCTTTAAAACTATCGGTATGTCTCACTTGGATCTATATTTTTACTCTTCACATGATATGTGTTTTACTTGAAGTGTCATTTGTTCTTTATTGTTTTTACAATCATTTTTTTCATGAACACACCTAATAAGAGAGACACACATTCATCCTATATTTATAGAATGCTCATTTGTTCTTCACTTATATCTATTTGAGTTGAGGCAATTACTCTTGTACTTCACTTATATTTGTTAGAGCACGATGATATGCTTTTATAGAAATGATTAGGATTGTCTTGCTTCATTTATATCTTTTTAGATAGCTGAGTAGTAATTGGTAATTTGCATGAATTATGTGTTGGTCCAAAAATAATGGGTATGTAGAGTGGTGATATCTACTACACAACTTTATTCTTGTAGGCTCGTGTTGGGCCTCCAAGCATAGAGTTTTGTAGGACAGTAGCAATTTTCCCTCAAGTGGATGACCTAAGATTTATCAATCCGTGGGAGGCGTAGGATGAAGATGGTCTCTCTCAAACAACCCTGCAATCAAATAACAAAAAGTCTCTTGTGTCCCCAATACACCAACTACAATGGTAAATTGTATAGGTGCACTAGTTCGGCGAGGAGATGGTGATACAAGCGTAGTAATGATAGTAGATATTGATTTTTGTAATAGGAACAATAAAAAATAGCAAGGGAGCATGTGAAAAAAGTGAGCACAAACGGTATTGCAATGCTTGAAAATGAGGCCTAGGGTCCGTACTTTCGCTAGTGCAATCTCTCAACAATTCTAATATAATTGGATCGTATAGCCATCCCTCAACGTGCGATGAAGAATCACTCCAAAGTTCTTATCTAGCAGATAACATAAGAATAAATTGTTTGTAGGGTATGAAACCACCTCAAAGTTATTATTTCCGATCAATCTATCCTAGAGTTCGTACTAAAATAACACCAAGGTATTCTTTCCGGTCGATCTAACCAAGAGTTCGTACTAAAATAACACCATATGATACACATCAACCAACTCTAATGTCACATAGATACTCCAATGGCACCGCGAGTATTCGTGACTTGATTATACGATATGCATCAAACAATTTCAGATTCATAATACTCAATCCAACACAAAGAATCTCAAAGGGTGCCCCAAGATTTCTACCGGAGAAACAAAGACGAGAACGTGCATCAACCCCTATGCATAGATTACCCCAATGTCACCTTGGGAATCCGTGAGTTGAGCGCCAATGATACCCCATTGTCACCACATGTATTCATAACAAGACATACATCAAGTGTTCTCAAATCAATAAAAGTATTCAATCTGATGAGAAAGAAATCTCAGAGGGAAAACTCAATTCATAACAAGATAGAGAGGGGAAAACACCATATGATCCAACTATATTAACAAAGCTCGCGATACATCAAGATCGTGCCAACTCAAGAACACGAGAGAGAGAGAGATTAAACACATAGCTACTGGTACAAACCCTCAGCCCCGAGGGTGAACTACTCCCTCCTCATCATGGTGGCCACCGGGATGATGAAGATGGCCACCGGTGATGATTTCCCCCTCCGGCAGGACGCCGGAACGGGGTCTAGATTGGTTTTTGTGGCTACAGAGGCTTGCGGCAGCGAAACTTCTGATCTAGGATTATTTCTGATGATTTCTCCATTTATAGGATTTTTCAGCGTTGGAATCACCCGAAGATGGGCCTCGAGGTGAGCACAACCCACCTGCACATGGGTTGGGCTCCAGGCGCGCCCTGGTGGGTTGTGCCCACCTCGTGGCTCTTCTGGCCCTGCCATGAAGCTTCTATTGCCTCTTTTGTTCCAAAAAAATCATCAAAAAGTTTCAGCTCATTTGGAGAACTTTCATTTCTGCACAAAAAACAACACCACGGTAGTTCTGCTGAAAACAATGTCAGTCCGGGTTAGTTCCATGAAAATCATACCAAAACCATATAAAATTGTTGTAAACATGGCATGAATACTTCATAAATTATAGATACGTAGGAGACGTATCAAGTGGTAAGATAAAAATTTGCATGCAACTTGTAGATCATTGAACTAGGTAAACTTAATTATGTGCAATAGTTTTGCGATATTGAGGTAATAATATGTGATCCTGTGAGTGATTGGTTAGAGTTAAGTAAGAATATTGGCGTTAAGGTTTGAGATCACATTCATGAAAGTGATAACCATTGGTATTAGCTAGGAAGTCTGAGTATGAGATACTTTGAAGTGACATTCATGTGTATTCAGATCAGGGGTGCACGATGGTTAACTCCTCCCAACCTCCCCCTAGGGGTATGCGAGTCATGCCTGCTTCGAGGGCTACTAGATTTTTGCAATATCTACTTGAGTTCTTTATGACTAATGTGAGTTCGCGGTCTTCTTGCACTTCCACCTATCCATATTCTGCTAGCCTCTTCGGTATTGTGCATTGCGTACTCTCACCTCGAGACTTCTCTCGTACTTTGCCGATGCATCCAAACCCCGTGAAATGATACATCTCTCACACATAAAACTCATTATATCTTCTTCAAAATATCCACCATACCTATCTATTATGGCATTTCCATAGCCATTCCGAGATATATTGTCATGCAACTTCCATTGTTACTATTCATTAATGACTCGAGCATTCATTGTTATTTTCATTTGCATGATCATAGAGCTCATGATATTTGTGGCAAAGCCACCGTTCATCATTGTTATACATGTTACGCTAGATCATTTTACATCCTAGTACACTGCTAGAGGCATCCGTTTATAGCCATCATTTTCAAGTTGGAAGTAAATAATAGTGTGATGATCATCATTATTAGAGTGTGCCCCTACCTGTGAGGATATGAATTGGAGGAGACCTATGATTCCTCGAAAAAGAGGGGAAGAGGTCCATGAGGCCAACCAAATAAAATAGAGAAAAAAGAAAAAAACTAGAAGAAAAAGAGAGAGGGGGCACACTACTATCCTTTTTCCACACTTGTGCTTCAAAGTACCACCATGCACTTCATATAGAGAGTTTTCAAATACTTCATGATTATGCTAGTGGGATCTTTACATTATAGAACTTGACTTATATATTCCGATGACGAGCTTCCTCAAATGCTCGAGGTCTTCATGAGCAAGCTAGTTGGATGCACGCCCATTTAGCTGCATTAGGAGAGCTTTCATACACTTAGAGCTCTAGTGCATATGGTTCATGACAATCCCTACTCCTCATATTGACATCGATTGTAAGGCTTTACATTGCCTAATGATCATGCCTCATTGATGTGAGACTATCATATATTTTTTGTCTTCTTTCAATTCATGCTAAGTGCTTCCATGGTGATGCGTGAGTAGTTCATCCTCAAGGCTGAGGGTTTGTACCAGTAGCTATGTGTTTGATCTCTCTCTTTCTCTCTCTCCCATGTTCTTGATGGATTGCGATCTTGATATATCATGAGCTTTATTAATAAAGTTGGATCTTATGATGTTCATATCCCTCTATCCTTTTTTGTGATGAATTGAGTCTTGCTCTTTGAAGTTTCTTTATGTTGGATTGAAAATTTGGATTTGAGATTACATGATGTACGTCTAGCAATTAACTTGCGAATTCCCGTGGCGACATTGGGGTAATTGAGACATAAAGGTTCTAAAATACATATCATATAGTGTTGTTGTAGTACGATCCCTAGGGCTATCCGTTACACTTTGGGGTGGTTCAATAAATTGATTGGAAAGAAAACTTTGAGGTGGTTTTCTACCTTTGCATCCTACTTTCTCTGATAGAATGGAAACTTTGGAGTGATCTTTGCTGCACATTGAGGGATTCTCATGATGTTCAATTATAATGATGTTGAGAGATTGCACTAGTGAATGTATGAGCCCTAGGGCTTGTTTACAAGCATTGCAATACCGTTTGTACTCACTTTTATTACTTGCTACCGTGCTATTTTTTATTTATTTAGATTATAAAAATATATTTCTACCATCCATATTACACATATATCACCCTCTCTTCGCTGAACTAGTGCACATATACAATTGAAAACTGTATTGTGTGTGTTGGTGACACAAGAGATTTCTTGTATTTGATTACAGGGTTGTCTGAGAGAGAACCATCTTCATCCTACACCTCCTACAGATTGATAAACCGTAGTTCATCCACTTGAGAGAAATTTGCTACCGTCCTACAGAACTCTGCGCTTGGAGGCCCTGAAAGAGAATGGTGCTCCCATGTTTGGTTTTGATAATTGATGACAATCCCTATGGACTAATGGTTACCTTGAGTTATATTTCAAGGGTTTGTCCATAGGCATTGCTTGAAGACCATTTGTTGGTTTCAAGGTTATAATAAGGATATTATGTGTTGAGCAAGGTGCTATTCAAGGAGTTATCCAAAGATTGGTCATGTGAGGTTGAGCCTATTACAAGCATGTTTTGATGAAGAAGATTGTGTGAATATTCATGTTTACCTTCAAGACATCATCTTTATGAAGGGAGAAGATATGATACAAGGTTGATCAAGCTAAGTACAAAGAGTGGATTCAAGTTGATCAACACACAAAGCGTAGAAGTTTTACCAAGTGGGATCAAGTGATCCCATGGTATGGTAAGCATTACCCATTATGTTTTCTGAACTAACCCATGATCTAGGTGAGGTTTCCGTGTGGGGTTAGGTATGTTTCCATGGGCTTGCATCAAAAGGAAGATCTCATATAACCCATGGAGTATGACATCATGTGGTGATTGTCATCAAGGTTGTGGTGTGCAATTTCAAGTGGAGCATCACCAAGGATCATGCTTGAAGTTTGCCGTCCATTTTCATGATAATGGACATGCGAAGATGTGCCTAAGATGGGCTCACCCATAATGGAGTTGGGGGAGCAATTACTAGTCTTCATCGTGCCAACACAATCAAGAAGGTGGTCCAACTTGAGGAGTTCAATATCATCACCATCTAGATCAAGTGTATTATGTGCAAGTCAAAGGTATATCCTTGATAGGTTTTCTATCTTACCGGTCTCATGGTGTTAGTTGGGGGACCGGGTTATAGATCGATAGTCGTACTATCAAGGGGGACTCTCGAGTGAGTAGCTTGTTCATATTGTTCATAGAGAGCTCAAACCTTTGCATCCTTGGAATCATCTTTCTTGGTTCTTGTTTGGCTTTTCTCTATGTGAGTTTTAGAGCTTGTGGTTATCTTCTTGACAAGCTTAAGTTAATCAAAAACGGATTTCATATTCTTCTATTATGTTTTCGATGTTGGAGTTTTTTCCCGTTCTTTACTTATGGAGGTTCCGCACTTTTAAATCATTGGGCACTTCTAAATCATTGGCACCTTACTCTTGCTTGTTCTAAATATTTCCATCGACACTCCTGTCGTTAGCTTTCTATTAAGCTTGAGTTTGTCAAGATCTAAGTTCGTCTGCTAAATATATGGCAGTTTCGGTCTAACATGTTTCCTCTGTTTGTTGCTGACAAGGCGGTTGTACCCCGTACCTTGGCGGTTGTCCTGTGGTTCAGGAACAACACCACCCGAGGAATGATTCCCTCGGGCCAGGTAGTGCTCTAGGTTTGGGTGGTGCGGTTGTACCGCTGTCTCTGGCAGTTGTATAGCTAGGGACTTAGCCGCCCTAATTGAGCACTACCGGGCGGTTGTTCCGGCTGATGTACCACCGCAACCACCAGAAAAGAGTGACTCCTTTCGGGTGGCTAGGCGGTACTCGGTAGTGGTCGCCTGGTTGTCCCAGCTCCTATCTTTGTAGCGGTACAACCTGGTGGCCTCAGGTGGTAGTACCACTCTGGACTTAGGGACTACAGGAGCCCGGACGCGGCGGCTGTTCCGGTCCATGTACTGGCCCTTGTACTACACACAGGTGACTCCGTTTGGGTGCTAAGGCGGTACATGGCGTTACCCATCTGGTTGTACCTGCTAAATTTATTCAGTGGTACTACCGGTGGCACTAGTGGTTTCACCGCACGGAGCACCGCAGACTGGCATTTCCACCTTGAGCGGTTGTACCGCACTCCGGTCTAGTTGTATAGCTCATGTGTTTTTATGCAGCGTAACAGTTAGATTCGTGGGGGCCTATTTAAGGGGGTCTTCTCCCCATTGCCCCCAACACCATTGTTGACCTCTTAGAGCTTGCTTTCTCTCTATTCCTCCCATGATTCTTGCATCTATTTGAGGGAGAAGAGAGAGGAGATTTAGATCTACATTTCCACCAATCCATCTCTTCTCTAGGTGAGGGGAACCCTTTGGATCTAGATCTTCGAGTTCTTTGTGTTCTCTTCCTTGTTCTTCCTCTCATACTCCTCCATAGCATTAGTTGCTTGGTGGGATTTGGGAGTGAAGGACTTGAGCACTTTGTGTGCTCTTGCCATTGCATTTGGTGCATCAGTTTGTGTTCTCCACAGTGATCCGTGGAAGTGAAAGTGGAGTAGCGTATTACTCTTGGGTGCTTGGGCACCCTAGATGGTTGGTGTTGTTGCTAAGCTCAATCATTGTGGTGTAAAGCTTTGTGATGCTTCGAGAGCTTTCAATTAAGTTGTGGAGATTGCCTCAAGCAATTTGTACGGGTTCGATAACCGACCTCAAGGGTCTCCAATTGTACGGGTTCGGTGACTGCCCTCAAGGGTCCCTTAGTGAATACATGACACCTTGCATTGTGCGAGGGTGTGAGGAGAATATGGTGAGCCATTCTAGCGCTTGGGAAGCATTGTGCCTCCACACCGCTCTAACAGAGATTAAGATCCGCAAGGGTGTGAACTTCGGGATACATCATCGCCTCCGCGTGCCACGGTTATCCCTTACTTGAGCCCTTTACTTATGTACTTACTTTGTGATAGCCATCAAGTTAAATATCTTGCTATCACATTGTTGTTTATCTTGCTTAGCATAACTTGTTGGTGCACATAGTTGAGACTAGTATATTTAGGTTTTGTGCTTGACAAATTAAACATTAATTTTATTTCGCATTTGTTCAAGCCTAAACTGTAATTGTTTTAAAGTGCCTATTCACGCCCTTTAGGCGACATCCGCGTCCTTTCACCAACAAAGTCTACAAGAAGATAGTTTCGTAGTAGACATCAACATTGTAAATCTAAATTAAATATGTGATGTTTGCATGCTTGAATGTCCAAATTTTGCCGTTTTTGCTACATATTTGCACAATGTGGTATTGCAAGTTTAAATGAAATTTGTGTCGTTTGCATGCTTGAATGTCCAAATTTTGCCATTTTTTTACTTATTTCACAATGTGGTATTGCAAGTTTAAATAAAATTTGTGTTGTTTGCATACTTGAATGTCCAAAATTTACCCTTTTTGCTACTTATTTCAAATTTGGGAAGTTCTTTTAAAAAATTGTGGTATTGGAAGTTTATGATTTTTCCCACAAACTAGTGCACATAAAATGGCTCAATGCAAAGGATTTCAATTTTTGAAACTTTTTTCATTTTGTTTTATTTATTTATTTCAAATTGGGGTCAAACTTGAAAGGTTGACCATTCATACCAAATGTGTGGGAATTTCAAATTTGTGTGTGCCAAGTGCATTCACCACCAATATTAAAGCTTTAAATGATTTTTATCAATATTCAGGACCAAACTACATCACACTTGTAGTTCAAATTTGAGCAAGTTCTCATAATTCACTAGAAATCCAGTAAATGGATGGAATATAGCAATATGAAATCATTGAAACTTGGTCAGTGGGCATCCAATGTGGTATAATATTGATAAAAAATGCAAAGGACCAATTTCCAAACTTATTTCACAAAAAGGTGATTTCTGGAACTTGGAAAATGGAAAATTTATTTATTTCATTAAAAAAATCATAATTCCTATGGCAACATTTTTAAAAATGGTAATCCCCATGCTTGCGCAAATTTGGCCATGCTATCATGGATGTGGCCATGGTCATGGGCATATGACTTGAAATCCATTCATGTTCATAATAGATAGGACATTTTGTGAAGGTTTGTTATTTCAAATTTGTGGTATTGCAAGTTTATGATTTTTACCACAAACTAGTGGACATAAAATGGCTCAATTCAAAAGGATTTGAATTTTGAGACTTTTTTGAGTTTCTTTGATTTTTTTTTTCAAATTGGTGTAAAACTTGTAAGGTTGACCATTCATAGCAAATGTATGGGAATTTCTACTTTGAGTGTGCCAAGTGCATCCACCACCAATAATTTTTTTTTCAATATTTAGGACCGAACTAAATCAAACTTGTAGTTCAATTTTGAGTAAGTTCTAATAATTCACTAGAAATCCGGTAAATGGATGGAATATTGTAATAATACTATAAAATTATTGTCACTTGGTAAGTGGGCATCCAATGTGGTATACTTTATATGAAAAATGCAAAGGCCCAATTTTCAAACTTATTTCAGGTATTTCTTTCACAAAAAAATGATTTCTAGCACTTGGAAAATGGGAAAATTATTTTTGTTACAAAGAAAAAACATATTTCCTATGGCAACATTGTTCACAATGATAATCCCCATAATTTTCCCCAATTTGGCCATGTTATCATGGATTATTCCATGGATGTGGCCATGGCCATGGGCATATGACTTTAAATCAATGTGTGTTCATACTAGATAGGCCATTTTGCGAAATTCTTTTTTTCAGATTTGTGGTATCGAAATTTTATGATTTTTCATGTAAACTAGTTCACATAAAATGGTTCAATGCAAAAGGATTTCAATTTTTGGGACTTTTTTATTTTCTTTTTTTCAAATTGGGGTCAAACTTGCAAGATTGACCATCCGTCACAAATGTGTGGGAATTTCAACTTTGAGTGTGCCAAATGCATCCACCGCTAATATTAAATCTTTAAATGACTTTTTTTACTATTCAGGACCAAACTACATCATGCTTGTAGTTCAAATTACAACAAGTTCTGAGAATTCACTTGTAATCCAGTAAATGGATGGAACATAGCAATAATACTCTAATATTATTAAAACTTGGTCAATGGGCATTCAATGTGTTATACTTTTGGCAAAAAATGCAAAGCCCACTTTTCAAACTTACGTCAGGCACTTCTTTCACAATTTTTTTTTCCCGACACTTGGAAAATGAAAAAAAAAATTCTATTACAAAAGTTCATAATTCCTATGGAAACATTGTTCACAATGGTAATCCCCATGCTTGTGCCAAATTTGGCCATGTTATCATGGATTATGCCGTGGATGTGACTATGGTCATGGGCATATGGCTTGAAAACCATGCATGTTCATACTAGATATGTCATTTTGTGAAAAAAAATCTCCAAATTTGTGGTATTGCTAGTTTATGATTTTTCGCACAAACTAGTGCACATAAAATGACTAAATTCAAAAGGATTTCAATTTCTGAGACTTTTTTATTATCAAGAGGTAATCCTACTTTTTTTGAAAATGCCAACTAATGATAGTTGAAAAGAGTAAACAAATATAGACACCGCACAATACTATCATGCGGAAACTTGCAAAAAATCTAAAATAATCAGTATCTCTAACACTCGATTGACAAAGTCTTATTTTGATTGGATACGATTAACCTGGCACAAGGACGGGATGTGTCTTATTGGACTCACTAGATCTGTGTTCTTTACAATCATGCATTGGAGGTCCCAATGGATAATAACAAGAAAAATATGAAAAATCAAAGATTCATCTATAAGTTAAAATCTACATGTGGTATCTTTAGTGGGGAGTTATGCTAAACAAATACAACCTCGTCCGTCTAAATTGGTAAGGAAGCAAGAAGTTTAGCTTTTGTACTCATGACGTGACAACCAAATTGAAGGAAATATGCCCTAGAGGCAATAATAAAGTTGTTATTTATATTTCCTTATATCATGATAAATGTTTATTATTCATGCTAGAATTGTATTAACCGAAAACTTAGTACATGTGTGAATACATAGACAAACAGAGTGTCCCTAGTATGCCTCTACTTGACTAGCTCGTTAATCAAAGATGATTAAGTTTCCTAGCCATAGACATGTGTTGTCATTTGATGAATGGGATCACATCATTAGAGAATGATGTGATGGACAAGACCCATCCGTTAGCTTAGCATAATGATCGTTTAGTTTTACTGCTATTGTTTTCATCATGACTTGTACATGTTCCTCGGACTATGAGATTATGCAACTCCCGAATACCGAAGGAACACCTTGTGTGCTATCAAACGTCACAACGTAACTGGGTGATTATAAAGATGCTCTACAGGTGTCTCTGACGGTGTTTGTTGAGTTGGCATAGATCGAGATTAGGATTTTTCACTCCGAGTATCAGAGAGGTATCTCTGGGCCCTCTCGGTAATGCACATCACTATGAGCCTTGCAAGCAATGTGACTAATGAGTTAGTCACGGGATGATGCATTATGGAACGAGTAAAGAGACTTGCCGGTAACGAGATTGAACTAGGTATGATGATATCGACGATCGAATCTCGGGCAAGTAACATACCGATGACAAAGGGAACAACGTATGTTGTTATGCGGTTTGACCGATAAAGATCTTCGTAGAATATGTTGGAGCCAATATGAGCATCCAGGTTCCTCTATTGGTTATTGACTGGAGATGTCTCTCGGTCATGTCTACATAGTTCTCGAACCCGTAGGGTCCGCACGCTTAACGTTCGATGACGATTTGTATTGTGAGTTATGTGATTTGATGAACTGAAGTTTGTTTGGAGCCCCGGATGAGATCATGGACATGATGAGGAGTCTCGAAATGGTCGAGACATAAAGATTGATATATTGGACGATGTTGTTCGGACACCGGATGAGTTCCGAGAGGTACCGGATAACTATTAGAGTGCCAAAGGGTTATCGGAACCCCCTGGGGGAACTAATGGGCCTTCATGGGCCTTAGTGGGGAGAGAGAAGGGCCCACAAGGGGCTGGCCGCCCCCCTTTGGGTCTGAATTGTACTAGGGGAAGGGGGCGCCGCCCCCCTTTCCTTCCCTTCCCCCTCTCCCTTCCTCCTTCCCCCTTCCACCAAGTGGAATCCTACTAGGACTTGGAGTCCTAGTAGGAATCCTCTCCTTGGCCCGCCCTATAGGGGCCGGCCGGCCTCCCCCTCCCCTCCTTTATATACGGGGGCAGGGGACACCCTAGAACACACAATATCAATTGTCTTAGCCGTGTGCGGTGCCCCCCTCCACAGTTACACACCTCGGTCATATCATCGTAGTGCTTAGGCGAAGCCCTGCGCCAGTAACTTCATCATCACCGTCACCACGCCGTCGTGCTGACGGAACTCTCCCTCGACCTCAACTGGATCAAGAGCTCGAGGGACGTCATCAAGCTGAACATGTGCTGAACACGGAGGTGCCGTACGTTCGGTGCTTGGATCGGTTGGATCGCGAAGACGTTCGACTACATCAACCGCGTTACTAAACGCTTCCGCTTTCGGTCTACAAGGGTACGTGGACACACACTCCCATCTCGTTGCTATGCATCTCCTAGATTGATCTTGCATGATCGTAGGTAATTTTTTTGAAATACTGCGTTGCTCAACAGTGGCATCCGAGCTAGGACTATGCGTAGATGTTATATGCACGAGTAGAACATACAGAGTTGTGGGTGATAATAGTCATACTGCTTACCAGCAACGTCTTACTTTGATTCGGTGGTATTGTTGGATTAAGCGGTCCGGACCGACATTACATGACCGCGTTCATGAGACTGGTTCTACCAACGTGCTTTGCACACAGGTGGCTGGCGGGTGTCTGTTTCTCCAACTTTAGTTGAATCGAGTTTGACTACGCCCGGTCCTTGTTGAAGGTTAAAACAACACACTTGACGAAAAATCGTTGTGGTTTTGATGTGTAGGTAAGAACGGTTCTTGCTAGAAGCCCGTAGCAGCCACGTAAAACTTGCAACAACAAAGTAGAGGACGTCTAACTTGTTTTTGCAGGGCTTGTTGTGATGTGATATGGTCAAGACGTGATGATATATAAATTGTTGTATAAGAAGATGTAACATCCCAAATTTCCCATTTGGAATGTTTTACAATTATAGCTAAGCATCTATGCATATTGCTTGAATTGAGTGACATTTGAATTATTTTAGAGGCTTTTGAGTTTGTTGGAATTTGGATTCAAATTGGCAGTTGAATTTATTTCAAACAATGCCTGACAAATACTTGAGCAAAAGTATGAGAGGAGTAAACATGACACTCCAAAAATGTCAGAAGAAAAATATTGCCAAAAAGTTTGAATTCAAATTTGAATTTTATTTGGGATTTCCAGAAAATTGTTTTTTTAGTTTGAGTTTTGCCCCTGGAAAAATGTCCACGTTGTAGGATTAATTCCCCTGAGAATTTTGCTATATATATGTCCTATATAAAAATATTATAGGTTTATCTATAATTAGTTTTCTCTCTCTGTGGTAATTCAAAAAAAAGGGAAAAACCCCGCGCGCCAGGCGCCAGGCCAGCAGGCCCAGTCGCCGAGGCCGTAGCCCACCAGCACCGAGGCCGCAGCCCAACGCCAAGGCCTCCAGCCCAGCGCGCCACACGCGCCGACCCCGTTCCGATCGGTCGCCCGACCGAACCCTCCTCTCCCTCTCTCGCCGACACCCCGACCCCACCTCATCTCCTTCCTCCCGCAACAACCAGCGCCAGAATCTCGCCAGCCCTCGACGTCCGCGCTCCCAAAACCCTAACCCGAGCTGCCCGTCCTCCACGAAAGCGTGTCCTATAAATACCTACACATCTCCTCTTCCGAACCCCCCAAAAACCCTACCTCAACTCTTACCACAGCTCACGCCCTCCTCCTTTGGATCTCGCCGCAGCCGCCTCAGTTCATCGCCGCCTCCACCGCCGGTGAGCAACAACACGACTTCCTCTTCCACCTATGAGCTTCCCCCGATGTTGCGCATCGTTTTGACATGGTTTCGACCTCCTTCTCCCATCACAGGATCGTCCCCGAGCTCGTTCGCCCCTCACCGGAGTTGCAGCTCACCAGGGCGCTGTCTCCGTCATCCCGATGGTCTTCGCCGTCCCCGAGCTCCACCAAGGCCGCCCCCGACTTCCCCAAGCTCCGCCGCATCGTCCCGACGCCATCTCCTTCCTCCCCGACGACCGGAGCCGCTGCACCGCCATCGCCCGAGTCACCGCCGTCGTCTCCGTCCGTCACCGCTGTCCGCTGTAAGCCCGAGCCCCCTCCACCGTTGGATCTTGCATGTACGGCTTAGATTAGATCCACGAAGGGTTAGGTTATTTTCAATAGATCAGTTTAGTTTACGATTTATTTTCGGTTTAGTTCCTGGTTTAGACAGACCGGTCCGATCGGTTTATTCTGCTGAGCCCGTATACGTTTCAGTTAAAGATCGCTCGCGCGTTAGATAGTATTAGAGCGGTCACTGTTTTGGCCCGTTAGAGCCTTAGTTGTTTTTTTTGTTTAATTTCCGTTTCTGTTTTTAACAGAATAGTTCCAATCTTGTAAAATCTGTTTCTCTTAGGTTTTTTTAAATATTTTTAGTTGATTATTTTTTTGTTAGTTTGAAAATTTGTTGTAGTTTCTGTAGAAAATATGTTTAGCCATGTTTAAATTATTAGGAATAGTTTTATATTAGATTTAGACAGATTAGTTTTTCTGCCATAAATTGAGTTAGGATTATTATTTTTAAGTGATTCTTTTTGTCACTGCTTTGTTTTGACCTTGCCTAGCAGTAGGAATTTATCCGGGTATTTTTTGTCTTTATTAAAATAGTTTTAGTCGAAATCAAGTTTTTCTTGTTTATTTAGCTAGCTACTGTTTTCCTACTGTTCTAGTTAGTAAATTATTTTATTTTTATTATGTTAGAGTTTATTTTAGATTAGTTTCTGTAGCTACAGAGGTTGAACTTTATTTACAGTAGAATAATTTATTTTTATTTTATTTTCTTTGCTAGGATTGTTTTAGGCATAATAGGAGTTCTATAATAGCTTTTGATGTGATTATTTTTGCTCCTAGTTTGTATGATGTTTTCCCTTCTGTTAGTTAGCAAAACCAATGCTTAGGTTCTGTTAAGAAAAGTTTTAGTTGTGTAAAACTATTTCTTAGTTGTTGCTTGATATGATGAAAACCTTGATTTGCTTTCTCCGAGTTTTTTTGGTTTTGGTTTGAGTGCTTGGGTGTTTTACTTCAACTTGCTATTATGTTATATTGTGCTATACTTATTTGTGCTATTGTTTGACTCGGTAGAATTCCCGGAGTGCGAAGCCTGCTATTACGAGTCGCTAGCTTTGGAAGACTGTCAGCCAGGCAAGTCATTTGATCATGTTTTACAATGCCTATGATTTTGTTGCATTAGAATTATCCCTCCCCACCATGCATGCAGTAGGAGAATTTTAAGTTATGTTCTTGAGTAGTATCATGAGGTAGGATGAACCCAATTCCCCTTGTTACCATTGCCCGGGACGATGTAGTTTATTTTGCTATGCTCGTAGACGGGGTTGGTTGAGAGATTCATAAGGGAGATGTGAGAGTCAAGATGATGACAACCCCATGACTTCAAGCTCAAGATGGACTTCAAATTCACTACTGGGTGGAGGACGGTTGACGGGCACCCTGGAGAAACCAGCGGATGGCCGGGATGCATGGAGAAGCGCCATGACATCTTGCGGAAAGCTTCACCCAGCCACGAAGAGATGGATGGATACCCCATTGACCGGAAGCTTACCTGTGCAGCCGCAAGCCATTATGGGCTCTGGCTTGGTCGACCCTAGGCGTGACTCTGGCCGGACGGTGCTACGAGATGTAGAAGAACGGTAGGATTGGATGGGCACCGGCAGTGGCCAAGAGGAACTCTTCGGAAGACCCTGTTTCGTTCGTCCCGTCTTCAAACACCAGGCAGTGCGAAGACTTAAAGGAGGGAACGAGTCTTGCGGGTAAAGTGCACAAACCTCTGCAGAGTAACAACCTAATCGATTAGTCGTGTCCCCGGTTACGGACAAATGAGCCTCTGGGATTGGAGTATTTCGGATATCTCAACACTGAACTTAATAAATTAATTGGGGGGGGGGGTTATTTAATAATTGGGAATGAGACATTGGTTGGCAGAACCATCTCAATAACTACCAACATTTTGTAGTAATTGCAAGCAAGTCCTTGTTGTAGGGAAAAACCGGCTTTTTCGCAAAACAATAAACTTAGAGCCCCACACCCAAATTGCATATAGTATTAGTAATTTTATTGTTGTTCTCTCTTCATGACTTGCCGGCATATTCAAAATGCTGACCTACACGGCTGCAACGTCTTATGTTGCAGAGGAATTTTCCGATCAGGAGTGAGGCTACGATCCATGCTTGGCGATTGCCCTATGGAGTCGGATGGACTCGCTATTCGTCTACGCTTCCGCAGCTTTATTTAGTTTATTTCTCATGAGTTGGCCTTCGGCCGAATTTATTATGATGTAATAAAGACTCGATATGAGAATCGTGTAATAAATTCAGGTGTGATTGAACTTTGAATCTTTGCATCAATGTACTGTGTGTGCCAGCATGATCTTGGGATGGTACAGCTACACAGAGACTTGGCCGATTTCGGGTCGGGTCGTTACAGATGATCATGTTTTGTAAAAGTTATCGGCAACTGGCAGGAGCCTTATGGTTGTCTCTTTATTGTATGAAATGCAATCGCCATGTAATTGCTTTACTTTATCACTAAGCGGTAGCGATAGTCATAGAAGCAATAGTTGGCGAGACGACAACGATGGTATGATGGAGATCAAGGTGTCAAGCCAGTGACGATGGTGATCATGACGGTGCTTTGGACATGGAGATCAAAGGCACAAGATAATGATGGCCATATCATATCACTTATTTTGATTGCATGTGATGTTTATCCTTTATGCATCTTATTCTGCTTAGTACGGCGGTAGCATTATAAGATGATCCCTTACTAAATTTCAAGGTACAGGTGTTCTCCCTGAGTATGCACCGTTGCTACAGTTCGTCGTGCCAAGACATCACGTGATGATCGAGTGTGATAAGCTCTACGTTCACATACAGCGGTGATGTCGCTTGAAGCTACGTCGGTATTTCCCCAAAGAGGCAGGGATGATGCAGCACAACGGCGGTAGGTATTTCCCTCATATATGAAACCAAGGTTATCGAACCAGTAAGAGAACTAAGCAACACAACATAAACAACCCCTGCACACAGATAACAAATCCTCGCAACCCGACGTGTTAAAGGGGTTCTCAATCCCTTCCGGGGTACGGCGCCTGAAGATAGGCAAACGGACGTGAGATAATTTTGTAGTAAATTGATAGATCGAACGCCAAATAAAATAAATAAAGGAAAATTGCAGCAAGGTATTTTTGTATTTTTGGTTTAATAGATCTGAAAATAAATGCAAGGAAAAGGTATATCGCAAAGGCAAATGTATGAGAAAGAAGACCCCGGGGCCGTAGGTTTCACTAGTGGCTTCTGTCGAGAAAATAGCAAACGGTGGGTGAAAAAATTACTGTTGGGCAATTGATAGAAGCTCAAATAATTATGACGATATCCAGGCAATGATCATTATATAGGCATCACGTCAAAGATTAGTAGATCAACTCCTGCCTGCATCTACTACTATTACTCCACACATCGACCGCTATCCAGCATGCATCTAGTTGTATTAAGTTCATGGAAAAATGGAGTAATGCAATACGAACGATGACATGATGTAGACAAGATCTATCTATGTAGAGATAGGCCCCATCGTTTTATCCTTAGTAGCAATGATACATACGTGTTGTTTCCCTTTCTGTCACCGGGATCAAGCACTGTAAGATCGAACCCACTACCGGGCACCTCTTCCCATTGCAAGATAAATAGATCAAGTTGGCCAAACAGACCCCAAATATCGGAGAAGAAATACGAGGCTACAAGCAATCATGCATATAAGAGATCAAAGAAACTCAAATAACTTTCATGGATATAAAAAGATAGATCTGATCATAAACTCAAAGGTCATCGATCCCAACAAACACACCGCAAAAGAGTTACATCATATGGATCTCCAAGAGACCATTGTATTGAGAATCCAGAGAGAGAGAGGAAGCCATCTAGCTACTGACTACGAACCCAAAGGTCTACAAAGAACTACTCACGCATCATCGGAGAGGCACCAATGGAGGTGGTGAACCCCATCCGAGATGGTGTCTAGATTGGATCTGGTGGTTCTGGACTCTGCGGCGGCTGGATGAATATTTCGTCGACTCCCCTAGGGTTTCTGGAATATTGGGGTATTTATAGAGCAAAGAGGCGGTCCGGGGGGCACCCGAGGTGGGCACAACCCACCAGGGCGCGCCTGGACCTCCTGGCACGCCCTGGTGGGTTGTGCCCCCCTCGGGGCACCCCAAGCGCAACCAGGGCCCGTTGTGTTCCTTCTGGCCCATAAAAATTCTCCGTAAAGTTTCGGGGCATTTGGACTCCGTCTGATATTGATTTTCTGTGATGTAAAAAACATGGAAAAAACAACAACTGGCACTTGGCACTATGTCAATAGGTTAGTACCAAATAATCATATAAAATGACTATAAATGATTGTAAAACATCCAAGGTTGATAATATAACCGCATGGAACAATAAAAAATTATAGATACGTTGGAGATGTATCAGCATCCCTGAGCTTAAGTCCTACTCGTCCTCTAGTAGGTAAGTGATAAAAACAGAATTTTTGATGTGGAATGCTGCCTAACATGTCATATCATATTTCTTTTCTTTATAGCATGGACGTTTGGACTTTCAGTTGTTCAAAGCAATAGTCTATTTTTGACATGATAATTTAGATACTCAAGCATATCAACAAGCAACCATGTCTTTCAAAATATCAACGCTAAAATAAGTTATCCCTAGCCCATCATGCTCAAACATTGATCCATTCATGAAACACACTCGAATATTAGCTACACCCAATACTTAAGTACGATCATATTGCCTCCTAGTTGGTGCTTTTATAAGAGAAGATGGAGACTCAAAATAAAAATTGCATAAAGTAAAAGAAAGGCCCTTCGCAGAGGGAAGTAGGGATTTGTAGAGGTGCCAGAGCTCAAAAGCAAAAAAATAGAGATAAAAACATTTTGGGAGGTGTATCCATCCCACCAATGAAAACGACTTGGAGTTCCCAACACTTTCCATGCTAGATATGCCATAGGCGGTTCCCAAACAGAAAATAAAGTTTATTCCTTTTTCCACCATACTTTCACTTTCCATGGCTAACCGTATGCACGGGTGCCCTCCATACCAACACTTTCCAAGGAATTTATTATTTTGCAACATAAAGTAAATTCATTTTTTTGCATTTCGGGATTGGGCATCCCTAATACCTTTGCCTTACTCTCGTGCAATGACAAGTTAATAAACACTCATCGTGAGAATAACACATCTAGCATGGAAAATATTAGCCACCCTTCACCGCTTCGCGAGCGAAACAAACACACAAAAGAGAAGTTTATTTTGAAAATTAGAGATGGCACATACAAATTTGCTTAGAATGGCAAAAGAATATCGCATATAGGTAGATATAGTGGACTCATGTGGCAAAGCTGGTTTAAGGGTTTTGGATGCACAAGTAGAGATCATACTTAGTGCAAAATGAAGGCTAGCAAAAGATTGGGAAGCGACTAACCAAGAAACGAATAATCTCATAAGCAAGCATTAAGCATAAATAACACCGAATAATGCACCACAAGTAGGATATAATTTCATTGCATGACTATTGACTTTCATACTTGCCTGGGGAATCACAAACCTTAACACCAATATTCTTACTAAAGCATAATTACTCACCAACATAACTCACATATCACATCATCATATCTCAAAACTATTACTAAGAATCAAGTTTATTTTGTCCAATGATCTTCATGTAAGTTTTTATTATATCCTTCTTGGATATCTATCACTTTGGGACTAATTTTCATGTGTTGCTTTCATAAGCTCAAACAAATATAAGTGAAGATCATGAGCATAATTCCTTTTCTTTCTCTCAAAATAATTTAAGTGAAGCAAGAGAGAATTTCTTGAAAATTTTACTAACTCTCAAATAAATCTAAGTGAAGCAAGAGAGCATTTCTTCAAAAATAATAAAGCACACCGTGCTCAAAAAGATATAAGTGAAGCACTAGAGCAAGTCCATTGCTCATAAAAATTTAAGTGAAGCATAGAGAGCAATTCTAACAAGTCATGAAATAATTTTGGCTCTCTCAAATAGGTGTGTCCAGCAAGGATTGATGACTTTAAACACAAAATAAGACAAGCAAAGGCTCATATAATACAAGACGCTCCAAGCAAAACACATATCATGTGATGAATAAAAATATAGTTTCAAGTAAAATACCGATAGTTGTTGGAACAAAGAGGGGATGCCACTCAGGGATGCCACTCAGGGGCATCCCCAAGCTTAGTTGGTTGCTCATTTTTGGATAATAGCTTGGGATGCAGGGGCATCCCCAAGATTAGGCCCTTCTATCCTTCCTTCATCCATCGTAAGATAACCCAAAACTTGAAAACTTCAATCACACAAAACCCAACAAAACCTCCGTGAGATCCGTTAGTGTAAGAAAGTAAACCACTACTATAAGTATTGTATCAAACCAATTCATATTTTGTTTTTGTATTATATCTACTTTATTCCAACTTTTCTATGGAAAAACTCATCAAAGAAAACCATAGAGCCATCAAAATAAGCACACAACACAAAGAAAACAGAATCTGTCAAAACAGAACAGTCTGTAGCAATCTGACTTAAATGAAAACTTCTGGAACTCCAAAAATTCTGAAAAAATAGGAAGACGTGAGAAATTTTTATATTAATCTTATGAAAAAAGAATCAGGGCAAAATCTCTTTCTGATAAAAAATAAGAATTATTTTCGTGAGCTCAAAGTTTCTGTCTTTTTCAGCAAGATCAAACAACTATCACCCAAGAAGATCCTATCGGTTCTACTTGGCAAAAACACTAATTAAAACACAAAAAATGCAATCATAACAGTAGCATAATTGTGTTAAAACTCAAGAACAGAAAGCAAAAGGAAAAAAATAAAATTTATTCATTGCGTTGCCTCCCAACAAGCGCTATAGTTTTACGCCCTTAGCTAGGCATAAAGCAAGGATCTAAGTTTTGTCATCTTTGGTTCGAGATCCATAAGATGCCCTCATGATTGATTCATAAGGTGGATTAATTATAGTTCTAGGAAAGTGTTCCACACCCTTCCTCAAAGGAAATTGGAACTTAATATTGCCTTCTTTCATATCAATCACGGCACCGATAGTGCGTAAAAACGGTCTACCAAGAATAATTGGACAATACGGACTGCAATCAATATCAAGAACAATAAAATCTATGGGCACATAATTCCTATTTGCAAGAATAATAACAACATTAATTCTTCCCATAGGCTTTTTAATAGTAGAATCCGCCAAGTGCAAATTCAAAGAACATTCTTCCAGATTAGTAAGACCAAGCACATCACATAAAGATTTCGGAATTGTAGAAACACTAGCACCCAAGTCACACAAAGCAAAACACTCATAATTTTTAATCTTGACTTTGATAGTAGGTTCCCATTCATCATGCAATTTTCTAGGAATTGAAACTTATAATTCAGTGTTTTCTTCAAGAGCTTTCATCAAAGCATCAACAATATGTTTAGTAAAAGCTTTGTTTTGTTCATAAGCATGGGGTGAATTTATCATGGATTGCAACAAAGAAATACAATCAATCAAAGAGCAACTATCGTAATTAAAGTCTTTTTAATCCAAAAGAGTGGGCACAACACTAGTTAAAGTTTTGACCTCTCCAAACCCACTTTCATCAATTTTCTCAACAAGATTTTCACCCTCCGAAATATTGGGACACCTTCTACCTAAAGTTGACTCTTATCCTGTCCCTTTTTCATCTTAACTTTACTAAACAAGGAATCAATAGAAGAAACACCAATCATTTTAAGATCTTCATTACTTTTGCGAAAGAAATCACTAGAAAACGCTTTTTTCTAAAAATTCTCTTTTAGCTCTAAGCATAGCGGTTCTTTTCTTACTTTCATCCATAGAAACATAAAGAGCTTTAATTGATTCATCTACTTTAGGCACAAAAAATTTCATCTTTAGATTTTCCACATCATGAGCAATTCTATCAACACTTGTAGACAAATCATCAATCTTACTCAACTTTTCTTCTATGGAAGTGTTGAAAACTTTTTGTGTATTGATAAATTCTTTAAATTATTCTCAAGATCAGAGGTGTTCCTATTATTATTATAAGATTTATTTCCATGGGAATTACCATAATTATTAGAGGAATTACTAGGAAAAGGCCTAGGATTAAAATTACCTCTATAAGCATTGTTGTTGAAATTATTTCGAGAGATAAAATTCACATCTATGGCATCACTATTTTTGTCAATCAAACTAGACAAAGGCATATCATTAAAATCAATAGGAGCACTTTTACTAGCAACCAATTTCATAAGAGCATCAACTTTTTCACTCAAAGAAGAAATTTCTTCAACCGAATTAACTTTTCTACTAGTAGGAGCCCTTTCGGTATGCCATTGTGAATAATTTGCCATAATATTATCAAGCAATTTGGTAGCTTCACCCAAATTAATTTCCATAAAAGTCCCACCCGCGGCGAAATCTAAAGGATTACGAGAAACAAAATTCAATCCCGCATAAAAAATTTGTATGATCATCCAAAGATTTAACCCATGAGTTGGGAAATTCCTTAGCATCATTTTCATCCTTTCCCAAGATTTTTCAACATGCTCATGTTCAAGTTGCTTGAAATTCATGATCTGGGTTCTAAGGGAAATAGTTTTTGCGGGAGGAAAATACTTAGTGATAAAAGCATCTTTGCACTTATTCCAAGAATCGATACTATTGCGAGGCAAAGAAGAGAACCAATTTTTTGCAGAATCACGCAAGGAAAACGGAAATAATTTCATCTTCACCACATAATTGTCCACATCTTTTTTCTTTTGCATATCGTATAATTCCATCAAGGTATTAAGATGGGACGCGGCATCCTCATTAGGAGTACCGGAAAATTGATATTTCGTAACAAGATTCAACAAAGCAGTATTAATATCACAAGACTCCGCACTAGCGGCGCGAGGAGCAATCGGAGTGCCAATAAAATCAATGTTGTTGGTATTTGATAAATCACATAACTTGGTGTTCTCTTGAGTCATGATGACTACACAACAAGATTGCACTCAAAAACAGACCCGGCAAGAAAACGGCGAACGAAAAAGAGAGGCGAATAAAACGACAATTTTTTGTGAAGTGGGTGAGAGGAAAACAAGAGGCAAATGGCAAATAATGTAAATTGCGAGGAGATGAGATTTGTGATTAGGAACCTGGTATATGTTGAAGATGAAGGAAATATGCCCTAGAGGCAATAATAAAGTTATTATTTATTTCCTTATATCATGATAAATGTTTATTATTCATGCTAGAATTGTATTAACCGGAAACACGATACATGTGTGAATACATAGACAAACAGAGTGTCACTAGTATGCCTCTACTTGACTAGCTCGTTGATCAAAGATGGTTATGTTTCCTAACCATAGACATGAGTTGTCATTTGATAAACGGGGTCACATCATTAGGAGAATGATGTGATTGACTTGATCCATTCCGTTAGCTTAGCACTTGATCGTTTAGTATGTTGCTATTGCGTTCTTCATGACTTATACATGTTCCTATGACTATGAGATTATGCAACTCCCGAATACCGGAGGAACACTTTGTGTGCTACCAAACGTCACAACGTAACTGGGTGATTATAAAGGTGCTCTACAGGTGTCTCCGAAGGTACTTGTTGAGTTGGCATATATCGAGATTAGGATTTGTCACTCCGATTGTCGGAGAGGTATCTCCGGGCCCACTCGGTAATGCACATCACTATAAGCCTTGCAAGCATTGTAACTAATGAGTTAGTTGCGGGATATGTATTACGGAACGAGTAAAGAGACTTGCTGGTAACGAGATTGAACTAGGTATTGAAATACCGACGATCGAATCTCGGGCAAGTAACATACCGATGACAAAGGGAACAACGTATGTTGTTATGCGGTTTGACCGATAAAGATCTTCGTAGAATATGTAGGAGCCAATATGAGCATCCAGGTTCCGCTATTGGTTATTGATCGGAGAGCTGTCTCGGTCATGTCTACATTGTTCTCGAACCCGCAGGGTCCGCACACATAAAGTTCGGTGACGATCGGTATTATGAGTTTTAGTGTTTTGATGTACCTGACGAGGAGTCTCGAAATGGTCGATACATAAAGATCGATATATTGGACGACTATGTTTGGACACCGGAAGGGTTCCGGGAGGTTTCGGGCATATACCGAAGTACTGGGGGTTACCGGAACCCCCCCGGGGAGTTAATTGTGCCTCATGGGCCTTAGTGGGAGAAGAGGAGGGGCGGCCAGGGCAGCCGCGCTCCCCCTCCCCCTCTAGTACGAATTGGACAAGGAGGGGGCCCTTTTTCCTTCTCTTCCTCTCTCCCTTCCTTCCCTTCTCCTACTCCTACTTGGAAGGGGGGGAGTCCTATTCCCGGTGGGAGTAGGACTCCTCATGGGGCGCGCCTAGGGAGGCCGGCCTCCTCCCCCTCCTCCACTCCTTTATATACGGGGAGGGGCACCCCTTGGAGACACAACAATTGATCATTGATCTCTTAGCCGTGTGCGGTGCCCCCCTCCACCATAATCCACCTCGATAATATCATAGCGGTGCTTAGGCGAAGCCCTGCGTCGGTAGCATCATCATCACCGTCATCACGCCGTCGTGCTGACGAAACTCTTCGGCGAAGCTCTGCTGGATCGGAGCTCGCGGGACGTCATCGAGTTGAACGTGTGCTGAACTCGGAGGTGCCGTGCGTTCGGTACTTGGATCAGTCGGATCGTGAAGACGTACGACTACATCAACCGCGTTGTGCTAACGCTTCCGCTTTCGGTCTACGAGGTACGTGGACAACACTCTCCCCTCTCGTTGCTATGCATCACCATGATCTTGCGTGTACGTATGAATTTTTTTGAAATTACTACGTTCGCCAACAGTGGTATCCGAGCCAGGTTTGTGCGTAGATGTTATATGCATGAGTAGAAAACAAGTGAGTTGTGGGCGATACAAGTCATACTGCTTACCAGCATGTCATACTTTGATTCAGCGGTATTGTTGGATGAAGCGGCCCGGACCGACATTACGCGTTCGCTTACGCGAGACTGGTTCTACCGACGTGCTTCGCACACGGGTGGCTGGCGGGTGTCAGTTTCTCCAACTTTAGTTGAATCGAGTGTGGATACGCCCGGTCCTTGTGAAGGTTAAAATAGCACATACTTGATGAAATATCGCTGTGGTTTTGATGCGTAGGTAAGAACGGTTCTTGCTCAGCCCGTAGCAGCCACGTAAAAACTTGCAACAACATAGTAGAGGACGTCGAACTTGTTTTTGCAGGGCATGTTGTGATGTGATATGGTCAAGACGTGATGAGATATAAATTGTTGTATAAGATGATCATGTTTTGTTAAAGTTATCGGCAACTGGCAGGAGCCTTATGGTTGTCTCTTTATTGCATAAGATGCAAGCGTCATGTAATTGCTTTACTTTATCGCTATGCGATAGCAATAGTTGCAAAAGCAATAGTTGGCGAGACGACCATATGGCGACACGTTGATAGAGATCAAGATGATGGAGATCATGGTGTCATGCCGATGACGATGGAGATCATGGTGTCATGCCGATGACGATGGAGATCATGACGGTACTTTGGAGATGGAGATCAAAGGCACAAGATGATGATGGCCATATGATGTCACATATTTTGATTGCATATGATGTTTATCTTTTATACATCTTATTTTGCTTAGTTCGACGGTAGCTTTATAAGATGATCCCTTACTAAAATTTCAAGGTATAAGTGTTCTCCCTGAGTATGCACTGTTGCGACAGTTCTTCGCGCTAAGACACCACGTGATGATCGGGTGTGATAAGCTCTACGTTCACATACAATGGGGTCAAGCCAGTTTTGCACACGTAGAATACTCGAGTTAAACTTGACGAGCCTAGCATATGCAGATATGGCCTCGGAACACTGGAGACCGAAAGGTCAAGCGTGAATCATATAGAAGATATGATCAACATAGTGATGTTCACCATTGAACACTACTCCATCTCACGTGATGATCGGACATGGTTTAGTTGATATGGATCACGTGATCACTTAGATGATTAGAGGGATGTCTATCTAAGTGGGAGTTCTTAAGTAATATGATTAATTGAACTTTAATTCATCATGAACTTAGTCCTGGTAGTATTAGCATATCTATGTTGTAGATCAATAGCTCACGTTTAGCTCCCCTGTTTTATTTTGATATGTTCCTAGAGAAAACTAAGTTGAAAGATGTTATTAGCAATGATGCGGATTGGATCCGTGATCTTAGGATTATCCTCATTGCTGCACAGAAGAATTATGTCCTTGATGCACCGCTAGGTGACGGACCTATTGCAGGAGCAAATGCAGACGTTATGAATGTTTGGCAAAGCTCGGTATGATGACTACTTGATAGTTTAGTGCACCATGCTTTACGGCTTAGAACCGGGACTTCAAAAATGTTTTGAACACCACAGAGCATATGAGATGTTCCAAGAGTTGAAATTGGTATTTCAAACTCATGCCCATGTCTAGAGGTATGAGACCTATGAAAGTACTTTGCCTACAAGATGGAGGAGAATAGATCAACCAGTGAGCATGTGCTCAGATTGTCTGAGTACTACAATTGCTTGAATCAAGTGGGAGTTAATCTTCCAGATAAGATAGTAATTGACAAAGTTCTCTAGTCACTATCACCAAGTTACTAGAACTTAGTGATGAACTATAATATGCAAGGGATGACGAAAGTAATTCCCAAGCTCTTCGTGATGCTGAAATTGACGAAGGTAGAAATCAAGAAAAGCATCAAGTGTTGATGGTTGACAAGACCACTAGTTTCAAGAAATGGGCAAAGGGAAGAAGGGGAACTTCAAGAAGAACGGCAAGCAAGTTGCTGCTCAAGTGAAGAAGCCCAAGTCTGGACCTAAGCCTAAGCTTGAGACTGAGTGCTTCTACTGCAAAGGGACTGGTCACTGGAAGCGGAACTGCCCCAAATATTTGGCGGATAAGAAGGATGGCAAGGTGAACAAAGGTATATTGGATATACATGTTATTGATGTGTACTTTACTAGTGTTTATAGCAACCCCTCGGTATTTGATACTAGTTCAGTTGCTAAGAGTAGTAACTTGAAACAGGAGTTGCAGAATGAACAGAGACTAGTTAAGGGTGAAGTGACGATGTGTGTTGGAAGTAGTTCCAAGAATGATATGATCATCATCGCACACTCCCTATACTTTCGGGATTAGTGTTGAACCTAAATAAATGTTATTTGGTGTTCGCGTTGAGCAAGAATATGATTTGATCATGTTTATTGCAATACGGTTATTCATTTAAGTTAGAGAATAATTTTTATTCTGTTTATATGAATAAAACCTTCTATGGTTATACACCCAATGAAAATGGTTTGTTGGATCTCGATCGTAGTGATACACATATTCATAATATTGAAGCCAAAAGATGCAAAGTTATTAATGATAGTGCAACTTATTTGTGGCACTGCCGTTTAGGTCATATTGGTGTAAAGCGCATGAAGAAAATCCATGCTGATGGGCTTTTGGAATCACTTGATTATGAATCAGTTGATGCTTGCGAACCATGCCTCATGGGCAAGATGACTAAGACTCCGTTCTTCGGAACAATGGAGCGAGCAACAGACTTGTTGGAAATAATACATACTGATGTATGCTGATCCGATGAGTGTTGAGGCTCGCGGCGGGTATCGTTATTTTCTGACCTTCACAGATGATTTGAGCAGATATGGGTATATCTACTTGATGAAACATAAGTCTGAAACATTTGAAAAGTTCATATAATTTCAGAGTGAAGTGGAAAATCATCGCAACAAGAAAATAAAGTTTCTACGATCTGATCGTGGAGGAGAATATTCGAGTTACGAGTTTGGTCTTCATTTGAAACAATGCATAATAGTTTCGCAACTCACGCCACCTGGAACACCACAACGTAATGGTGTCTCCGAACATTGTAACCGTACTTTATAAGATATGGTGCAATCTATGATGTCTCTTACCGATTTACCACTATTGTTTTGGGGTTATGCATTAGAGACAACTGCATTCACGTTAAATAGGGCACCATCTAAATCCGTTGATACGACGCTTTATGAACTGTGGTTTGGCAAGAAACCAAAGTTGCCGTTTCTTAAAGTTTGGGGCTACGATGCTTATGTGAAAAAGCTTCAACCTGATAAGCTCAAACCTAAATCGGAGAAATGTGTCTTCATAGGATACCCAAAGGAGACTGTTGGGTACACCTTCTATCACAGATCTAAAGGCAAGACATTCATTGCTAAGAATGGATCCTTTCTAGAGAAGGAGTTTCTCTCGAAAGAAGTGAGTGGGAGGAAAGTAGAACTTGATGAGGTAACTGTACCTGGTCCCTTATCGGAAAGAAGTTCATCACAGAAATATGTTCCTGTGACTCCTACACCAGTTAGTGAGGAAGCTAATGATGATGATCATGTAACTTCAGATCAAGTTACTACCGAACCTCGTAGGTCAACCAGAATGAGATCCGCACCATAGTGGTACGGTAATCCTGTTCTGGAGGTCATGTTACTTGACCATGACGAACCTACGAACTATGAGGAAGCGATGATGAGCCCAGATTCCGCAAAATGGCTTGAGGCCATGAAATCTGAGATGGGACCCATGTATGAGAACAAAGTGTGGACTTTGGTTGACTTGCCCGATGATCGGCAAGCCATAGAAAATAAATGGATCTTCAAGAGGAGGACGGACGCTGATAGTAGAGTTACTATCTTCAAAGCTCGAATAGTCACAAAAGGTTTTCGACAAGTTCAAGGTGTTGACTACGATGAGTTTTTTCTCACTCGTAGCGATGCTTAAGTCTGTCCGAATCATCTTAGCAATTGCTGCATTTTATGAAATCTGTAAAATGGATAAAAAAAACTACATTCCTTAATGGATTTCTTAAAGAAGAGTTGTATATGATGCAACCAGAAGGTTTTGTCGATCCTAAAGGTGCTAACAAAATGTGCAAGCTCCAACGATCCATCTATGGACTGGTGCAAGCATCTCGGAGTTGGAATATGCACTTTGATGAGTACCGGGGGTTACCGGAACCCCCCGGGGAGTTAATGTGCCTCATGGGCCTTAGTGGGAGAAGAGGAGGGGCAGCCAGTTGTAACAGCCCCAAAATTGGGTTATCAATTTTTGTGCTGTTATTCCTTCCTGGCACTCATTTTCAAAATCTTTCTCCTGAGTTTGCTGGATGACTCTGAGAAATTTTGTCATTTCCAATCTTTCAAAATCCTGCTCATGTCTTTTTCAGTGGGCAAGACCTCATTTGCATCAGCTCGATTCCTCTTAAACCCTAATTCCAAATTTTTGGAATTTGGATATGCCCTTGTGATTACAAAGGAGCCACCATTTTCCTTGTTCTGTTGATCCTCCCAATTGATCCCAGAGATCATCCTATCTTTCTTAACCTTGGATATGCAAAAATATTGCTAAGTCCAATGCAATATTTTTGAATTATGATTTATTCCTTTTCTTGCCTTTCTGAGGAATAAAATCCAAAGGCATAGCTAGCCATCTCCTAAATTCATGAGAATTGGTGGAGTTGATGCTTATGCCTAATCCAAGCTCTGGCAAGTATATTGGACATAATTAAATAAGGAAAATTGCCTTTTCCTATTTAATGCCAATATTGCATTTCTGCCAATTTCCAAAGGAACTACTATTTTTATAGCAGAGAAAATTCCCACATAAATTGTGGAGCTTGTCCTTGCTATATAATAACTAGTTCCATCCTTATATCATGATTCCACATTTCAAAATTTGGCACATGATCCAATGCAAGTTTCTGCCTTCTCTGAAATTTTGCAAAGGAAGTGCTTTATTGCTAAGTCCAATTGAGCTGCAATTTGGCAGGGTGTTTAACATTGTTAAATAACCCATGGATACCAAAGATGAGCTCAATACATTGACCCTAGCTTCCTGTGCAATTTTTCAAAGTTTCTGACCAGAACACAAGTTTGTGAAGGAAGTACCTTCATAGTGTTTCCAAATGGGATGAAACTTTTCCATCCTCTCAAGTATCTCAAATCATTATCCTCCACCCAAATTCAGTTCATTTCATTGAACTATGTGAGCACAGGAGCAATTCTTGTTTTCTGTCCAAATTTTCAGTTTGTGAAGCAAGTGTATTTTATCTTGCTCCATTATGTCTGATAATTTTTCCAGGCCTTATCCTACTCATATAACCTATCTCCACAAGATTGTGGCTCATTTCATCTAGCCAATTGCCCTGAGGATTTTTCTGAAGTTTTTGGACAGAAATGATAGCTGTGAAGGAAGTACCATTTTGGTAAGTCCATTTGATATGAACTTTTTACAGCATCATGGTATGTCCAAATCATCTGGCTTTGCCAAGTTTTAGCTCAATCCATCACTCCTAGTGAGTGCTTCATCATGATTCAGTTTCTGGGTCAGATTTGGTGGTTGTACAGCAACTATGGTAAATAGTTGTCCATTTTACCTCAAAACTCCCAGGACCGTAGTCCTTTCTACCCAAGCCTCCCGGACATCAAGTTTACCATTTAACCTCTCTGGTTTAATCTCTAGGATGTTGCCAAGTTTGCAACAACAAACTTGTGGAGCTTGTTTCACTCATCTCCATTTGTCTCTGCCCGATCTTTCACCATGGTAACACTCCACGCTGGAAGGACTACGCGGTAGACATGAACTTACATCAGTAAAAACCCCAGAGCGTGCCATGCCAGTGGTGACCACGCGTGTAACCAGCCAAAACGGTGGTCTAGCCACTGTGGTCGTCAGCATCGCTGCCCCGACCGCCTCTGGCCTCGCCATTAATGTCGAGTAGCCCCCCTCGTCGTCGTCTTCCCTCTGGACCGCTGCCCCCCTTCGTTTTCTTCTCCGGCGAGCCGTGCCAACAACTGAAACAGTGCGCTCCTGTGCATCGTCGCTTTCCTCCCCGATTTCCTCTTCCTCCGTTCGTCCGCAAGCTTTGCTCGATTCCGTGAGCCTCTGGCGCTCGTCCTCACCCTCCTCGTCGCCTTCCCGCCGCTTCCCGTGAGTATTGGCCGCGTCTGCCGACAATGCGCCCCTCGCTGGCGCACCGACACGTCGCCTGCCGCGTGCCACCTCCTCGAGCCCTCCCCGCGGCTATATATAGCGCCCCGAGCTCTCTCGTAGTCCTCAAGCCTCCCAAGCCAGTCACCCCTCCCCGGAGTCGCTCTTCAACCACCACCACCGCCGTGGTCGCCGCCTCGGGTCTCGCTCGATTCCGGTGATCCCGAGCTCCCCTCGCCATTCCTCCACCACCATCGCATCCCCCATGCTCCGGCGAGACGCTCCGTAGCCTCGGCCTCCCATCTCCCCCACCGGAGCGCCCTCTTCGCCAGCGACCGAAGCTCCCCTCCGCCGCGGGCCTTGTTGCTCTCTCTGCAGCGCCTCTCGCCGGCAACGGAGACCACCATCCGATGCGTCTCTCCGCCCTGATCTTCTGGGTAGGTCGTGCGCCTCGAGAGGTGGCCGGACGCACCGGCAATCGCCGTCGAGGCGATCTCCGCCCTCGGCCTCGCTCCGAAGCCAGAGGTAGAAGACGCCAGGGCTAGGCGGGCCCTCCTCGCGCGACCCCACCTGTCGGCGACCGAAGGGCCGGACCCAGTGCCACGTCAGATAAGTGGCGGCGCCCCCGCCGCGACGCCGCTTTGCCCGCGCGAAAGCGCATTTCTGGAAAGTGCGCTTTTAATCTCAGAAAGCGCATTTTTCCTCTCCTTCGGCCGGGAATACGTTTCCCTCTCTGGAAAACATATTTTCAGAAAAGACACGTTCTGTTTAAACTACCAGGACCTGTTTGTAGAAGTATTTTTACAGACTAGTCCCTGAGCTTTAAACATCCGTATCTTTTTACCCGTAACTCCGAATAAGGTGATTCCAACGCTCAATTTTTCTGTTCGTCGAGCCCTTTTCGATGGGACCATTTTCTTGATGTTTGAACATTCTGAAAATGACCATTTTGCCATTGCCCGTAAACAGCCCCTCCGAGAGAGAACTGTTTCCGGCAACTCTTTCCGCGATCGCTCCGCATTTTTTCCGGAGTATTCCTCGACCCCAGGCAAGCCAACCTCTTATCATGAGCCCCGACTTGCATGTTGACTTTGCTTGCACCTTGTGTGTGTGTGTAGTTGCAGTTGTTTCACATCATTTTCGTCTGCAGTTATTATGCCTATTATGCATGCTTGTGTTTTCATGATATCTTTTGCCATGCTAATTAAAATGTTGTTATTGATAATGCCATGTCACTACTCTACTTTATTTGCATGTCATCGTTATACAATGTTATGAGGATTGTAATGCACCGTTGGTATGCTATTACTTGGTATTGTCATGTTCTTTATGCTATAGCTGTGCACTTGAGTAGTTCAATATTTTGTTCATGCAATCGTATGCTGCATGCTCATTGTTGCATTCATGTTCATGATGATGGAGAAGGAATTAAAATGACTTAATAATAACAAACCTCCTCCGTCATTGATGGTATTGAGTCATAGTGCCACCAAATCGAACTTTTTCAGTGCAGCCACATTTGCCTTTGTGGGAAGGCCTTAATGCGAGCTATTGTCGTGACCTCTCGCCGGTGCCTCCCACTAGGGAAGGTTATGGGCGTGCTTACCCTGATCAGGTAAGCGGACATAACCTTGTGTGCTCATTTTTGAGATTTTTGGTACCAGTCCCCGAGTGGGAGTGTCCCCGAGTGGGAGTTGACCACGACGGTGGTCGGGGTGTCTTTGGTAGACACGGGGCCACCCAGGACCAGCCCGTTGGGGATTGGGTCGGAGTGGCTGGGAGAGCGTCATGGCAGTAGGTTGGTTTCATCGGAATGCCGTTGGTCCACCCGAATGGGATGACGGGGCCATGGGTTCCGTGGTGTGGGTACAGTGTGCTACCTCTGCAGAGTGTACAAAGTCTATCGATAGCAACAGTTCGTAGTAGGTCCCACTATCAGGTCTTGGTCGAAATGGAGGATAAACCTGAAATAATTAAATTGGTAAATAAATATGTAATAACAAAAATATGGTGACTTGGACTATGAGATAGTCGTGAGAAGTCACGATGATGTTTTGATATGATCACGAGACGAGGTCTCGATAAGTGTTGGAGACCAAGTGTTGGTCATGGTTGTGATCGCCGGAATGATCACCGCTCGGTTGCGAGGCAACACATTGGTAAGAGAGTCCGAGGGACTCGGTGTACGAGTTTGGTTGCATTGCATGAGTAATATGTTGCATTTAAAAACCTAAGGCAGAATAGAAGATGATTGTATATAGTTAACATGCTATGTCTGCATTGGATATAATCGGTAGTTTATTTTCAGCATAGTTTCATGATGCCATGCCATGCTTCGATTGACATGTTAAATTATGCCATGATTGAGATGATATGCGTTGCCATTGCCATGTTAGAAGCATGATCTGATATGCCATGTCATTGCCATGTTAGTAGATGTTATGATTTGGTTCATGCTTAGTTGAATTTTTATCATGCCATGTTTAGTAATTGATATGAGATAGGTTGTTGCATGCGCTTGGTTCTTGCTTTGTCTTCTGCTTGTTTGGATGCTATGTATTTGGTTGTCTTGCAAGTACATTCAATGTACTGACCTGGTGTGTCATGCCAGTTTTGTAGGTCATACCCGAATTGTTCGCTTGATCCGTCGTGCTAGGCCGTAACCTTGCCAGTCCTGTGAGTTGTGGAGCCCAGCCAGAGTTGTTATGCTTCCAAACCAAGACTTCCGCCGCCATTTAAATAGACTTCCGCTGTCAGTTTATAGCCTTAGGGCTATGCCAGATGATTGTATTCATCAATGATGTACTCTTCTATACATGTATTTGACGAATATTCTTGTACCTGGAATGTTGTATCTTGGACCTGTCGTGCGTCAGGTGTTATCCTGGGCTGACGTGCGAAGGTCCCCTGCTCCATGCGGATCGGGGTGCCACACCAGGGCAGCCGCGCGCCGCCTCCCCCTCTAGTCCGAATTGGACAAGGAGGGGGGGGGGGCGGCGCCCCCCTTTTTCCTTCTCTTCCTCTCTCCCTTCCTTCCCTTCTCCTACTCCTACTTGGAAGGGGGGAGTCCTACTCCCGATGGGAGTAGGACTACTCATGGGGCGCGCCTAGGGAGGCCGGCCTCCTCCCCCTCCTCCACTCCTTTATATACGGGGAGGGGCACCCCTTGGAGACACAACAATTGATCATTGATCTCTTAGCCATGTGCGGTGCCCCCCTCCACCATAATCCACCTCGATAATATCATAGCGGTGCTTAGGCGAAGCCCTGCGTGGGTAGCATCATCATCGTCGTCATCACGCCGTCGTGCTGACGAAACTCTCCGGCGTAGCTCTCCTGGATCGGAGCTCGCGGGACGTCATCGAGTTGAACGTGTGCTGAACTCGGAGGTGCCGTGCGTTCGGTACTTGGATCGGTCGAATCGTGAAGACGTACGACTACATCAACCGCGTTGTGCTAACGCTTCCGCTTTCGGTCTACAAGGGTACGTGGACAACACTCTCCCCTCTCGTTGCTATGCATCACCATGATCTTGCGTATACGTAGGAATTTTTTTGAAATTACTATGTTCCCCAACAGAAGATACTCCCCGGCAGCGGTGCCAGAAATTCCTTTTGATGTCGCTTGAAGCTACGTCGGTATTTCCCCAAAGAGGAAGGGATGATGCAGCACAACGGCGGTAGGTATTTCCCTCAGATATGAAACCAAGGTTCTCGAACCAGTAGGAGAACCAAGCAACACAACGTAAACAGCCCCTGCACACAGATAACAAATCCTCGCAACCTGACGTGTTAAAGGGGTTGTCAATCCCTTCCGGGGTACGGCGCCTGAAGATAGGCAAACGGAGGTGAGATAATTTTGTAGTAAATTGATAGATCGAACGCCAAATAAAATAAATAAAGAAAAATTGCAGCAATGTATTTTTGTATTTTTGGTTTAATAGATCTGCAAATAAATGCAAGGAAAAGGTAGATCGCAAAGGCAAATATATGAGAAAGAAGACCCGGGTGCCGTAGGTTTCACTAGTTGCTTCTCTCGAGAAAATAGCAAACGGTGGGTGAACAAATTACTGTTGGGCAATTGATAGAAGCTCAAATAATTATGACGATATCCAGGCAATGATCATTATATAGGCATCACGACCAAGATTAGTAGACCGACTCCTGCCTGCATCTACTACTATTACTCCACACATCGACCGCTATCCAGCATGCATCTAGTGTATTAAGTTCATGGGAAAACGGAGTAATGCAATAAGAACGCTGACATGATGTATACAAGATCTATCTATGTAGATATAGACCCCATCGTTCAATCCTTAGTAGCAACGATACATATGTGTTGTTTCCCTCTCTGTCACTGGGATCAAGCACCGTAAGATCAAACCCACTACCGGGCACCTCTTCCCATTGCAAGATAAATAGATCAAGTTGGCTAAACAAAACCTAAATATCGGAGAAGAAATATGAGGCTACAAGCAATCATGCATATACGAGTTACATCATATGGATCTCCAAGAGACCACTGTATTGAGAATCCAGCGAGAGAGAGGAAGCCATCTAACTACTTACTACGGACCCGAAGGTCTACAAAGAACTACTCACGCATCATCGGAGAGGCACCAATGGAGGTGGTGAACCCCATCCAATATGGTGTCCAGATTGGATCTGGTGGTTCTGGACTCTGCGGCGGCTGGATGGATATTCCGTCGACTCCCCTAGGGTTTCTGGAATATTGGGGTATTTATAGAGCAAAGAGGTGGTCCGGGGGCACCCGAGGTGGGCACAACCCACCAGGGCGCGCCCTGGTCGGTTGTGCCCCCTCGGGGCACCCCCCAGGCGCAGCCAGGGCCCATTGTGTTCCTTCTGGCCCATAAAAATTCCCCGTAAAGTTTTGGGGCATTTGGACTTCGTCTGATATTGATTTTCTGCGATGTAAAAAACATGGAAAAAACATCACCTGACACTTGGCACTATGTCAATAGGTTAGTACCAAAAATGATATAAAATGACTATAAATGATTGTAAAACATCCAAGGTTAATAATATAACATCATGGAACAATAAAAAATTATAGATACGCTGGAGACGTATCAAACGGGTGCAAGCCAGTTTTGCACACGCAGAATACTCGGGTTAAACTTGACGAGCCTAGCATATGCAGATATGGCCTTGGAACACTGAGACCGAAAGGTCAAACGTGAATCATATAGTAGTTATGATCAACATATTGATGTTCACCATTGAAAACTACTCCATCTCACGTGATGATCGGACATGGTTTAGTTGATATGAATCACGTGATCATTTAGATGACTACAGGGATGTCTATCTAAGTGGGAGTTCTTTAGTAATATGATTAATTTGAACTTTAATTTATCACGAACTTAGTACCTGATAGTATTTTGCATGTCTATGTTGTTGTAGATCAATGGCCCGTGCTATCGTTCCCTTGAATTTTAATGCGTTCCTAGAGAAAGCTAAGTTGAAAGATGATGGTAGGAATTACACGGACTGGGTCCGTAACTTGGGGATTATCCTCATTGTTGTACAGAAGAATTACGTCCTGGAAGCACCGCTAGGTGCAAGACCCGCTGCAGGAGCAACTCCGGACGTTATGAATGTCTGGCAGAGCAAAGCTGATGACTACTCGATAGTTCAGTGTGCAATGCTTTTCGGCTTAGAATCGGGACTTCAGTGACATTTTGAACGTCATGGAGCATATGAGATTTTCCAAGAGTTGAAGTTAATATTTCAAGCAAATGCCTGAATTGAGAGATATGAAGTCTCCAATAAGTTCTATAGCTGCAAGATGGAGGAGAATAGTTCTGTCAGTGAACATATACTCAGAATGTCTGGGTACTACAACCACTTGACTCAACTGGGAGTTAATCTTCCGGTTGATAGTGTCATTGACAGAGTTCTTCAATCACTGCCACCAAGCTACAAAAGCTTCGTGATGAACTATAATATGCAAGGGATGGATAAGACAATTCCCGAGCTCTTCGCAATGCTAAAGGCTGCGGAGGTAGAAATCAAGAAGGAGCATCAAGTGTTGATGGTTAACAAGACCACTAGTTTCAAGAAAAGGGGTAAAGGGAAGAAGGGGAACTTCAAAAAGAACGGCAAGCAAGTTGCTGCTCAAGTGAAGAAGCCCAAGTCTGGACCTAAGCCTGAGACTGAGTGCTTCTACTGCAAAGGGACTGGTCACTGGAAGCGGAACTGCCCCAAGTATTTGGCGGATAAGAAGGATGGCAAAGTGAAAGGTATATTTGATATACATGTTATTGATGTGTACTTTACTAATGCTCATAGTAGCGCCTTGGTATTTGATACTGGTTCTGGAGCTCATATTTGCAACTCGAAACAGGGGCTACGAATTAAACGAAGATTGGCTAACGACAAGGTGACTATGCGCGTGGGAAATGGTTCCAAAGTCGATGTGATCACGGTCGGCACGCTACCTCTGCATCTACCGTCGGGATTAGTTTTAGACCTGAATAATTGTTATTTGGTGCCAGCGTTAAGCATGAACATTATATCTGGATCTTGTTTGATGCGAGACGGTTATTCATTTAAATCAGAGAATAATGGTTGTTCTATTTATATGAGTAATAACTTTTATGGTTATGCACCCTTGATGAGTGGTCTATTTTTGTTGAATCTCGATTGTAGTGATACACATATTCATAATATTGAAGCCAAAAGATGCAAGGTTAATAATGATAGTGCAACTTATTTGTGGCACTGCCGTTTAGGTCATATTGGTGTAAAGCGCATGAAGAAGCTCCATGCTGATGGACTTTTGGAATCACTTGATTATGAATCACTTGATGCTTGCGAACCATGCCTCATGGGCAAGATGACTAAGACTACGTTCTCCAGAACAATGGAGCGAGCAACTGACTTGTTGGAAATAATACATACTGATGTATGTGGTCCAATGAGTGTTGAGGCTCGCGGCGGGTATCGTTATTTTCTAACCTTCACAGATGATTTGAGCAGATATGGGTATATCTACTTGATGAAACATAAGTCTGAAACATTTGAAAAGTTCAAAGAATTTTAGAGTGCAGTGGAAAATCATCGTAACAAGAAAATAAAGTTTCTACTATCTGATCGTGGAGGAGAATATTTGAGTTATGAGTTTGGTCTTCATTTGAAACAGTGCGGAGTAGTTTCGCAACTCATGCCACCTGGAACACCACAGCGTAATGGTGTGTCCGAACATCGTAACCGCACTTTATTAGATATGGTGCGATCTATGATGTCTCTTACTGATTTACCGCTATCGTTTTGGGGTTATGCTTTAGAGACGGCTGCATTCACATTAAATAGGGCACCATCTAAATCCATTGAGACGATATCATATGAACTGTGGTTTGGCAAGAAACCTAAGCTGTCGTTTCTTAAAGTTTGGGCTGCGATGCTTATGTGAAAAAGCTTCAACCTGATAAGCTCGATCCCAAATCGGAGAAATGTGTCTTCATAGGATACCCAAAGGAAACTGTTGGGTACACCTTCTATCACAGATCTGAAGGCAAGATATTCGTTGCTAAGAATGGATCCTTTCTAGAGAAGGAGTTTCTCTCGAAAGAAGTGAGTGGGAGGAAAGTAGAACTTGATGAGGTAATTGTACCTTCTCCCTTATTGGAAAGTAGTTCATCACAGAAATCAGTTCCAGTGATTCCTACACCAATCAGTGAGGAAGTTAATGATGATGATCATGAAACTTCTGATCAAGTTACTATCGAACCTCGTAGGTCAACCAGAGTACAATCCGCACCAGAGTGGTACGGTAATCCTGTTCTGGAGGTCATGTTACTTGATCATGACGAACCTACGAACTATGAGGAAGCGATGATGAGCCCAGATTCCGCGAAATGGCTTGAGGCCATGAAATCTGAGATGGGATCCATGTATGAGAATGCTACCTCTTGAGCATGCGTTGGTTTTCCCTTGAAGAGGAAAGGGTGATGCAGCAAAGTAGCGTAAGTATTTCCCTCAGTTTTTGAGAACCAACGTATCAATCCAGTAGGAGATTACACGCAAGTCACCTCGTACCTACACAAACAAATATGAACCTTGCAACCAATGCGATAAAGGGGTTGTCAATCCCTTCACGGCCACTTGCAAAAGTGAGATCTGATAGAGATAATAAGATAAATATTTTTGGTATTTTTATGATATAGATTGGAAAGTAAAGATTGAAAAATAAAAGAAGGCGAAAATAGTAATTTGATAGGAAAATAATATGATGGAAGATAGACCCGGGGGCCATAGGTTTTGCTAGTGGCTTCTCTCAAGATAGCATAATTTACGGTGGGTGAACAAATTACTGCCGAGCAATTGATAGAAAAGCGCATAGTTATGAGAATATCTAGGCATGATCATTTATATAGGCATCACGTCCGCGACAAGTAGACCGAAATGATTCTGCATCTACTACTATTACTCCACACATCGACCGCTATCCAGCATGCATCTAGAGTATTAAGTTCATAAGAACGGAGTAACGCATTAGGCAAGATGACATGATGTAGAGGGATAAAATGAAGCAGTATGATATAAATCCCATCTTTTTATCCTCGATGGCAACAATACAATACGTGCCTTGCTGCCCCTGCTGTCACTGGGAAAGGACACCACAAGATTGAACCCAAAGCTAAGCACTTTTCTCATTACAAGAAAGATCAATCTAGTAGGTGAAACCAAACTGATAATTCGAAGAGACTTGCAAAGATAATTAAATCATGCATAAAAGAATTCATAGGAGAATCAAATATTGTTCATAGATAATATTGATCATAAACCCACAATTCATCGGATCTCGACAAACACACCGCAAAAAGAATTACATCGAATAGATCTCCAAGAAGATCGAGGAGAACTTTGTATTGAGATCCAAAGAGAGAGAAGAAGCCATCTAGCTAATAACTATGGACCCGAAGGTCTGTGGTAAAATACTCACACATCATCGGAGAGGCTATGGTGTTGATGTAGAAGCCCTCCGTGATCGATTCCCCCTCCGGCAGAGCACCGGAAAAGGCCCCAAGATGGGATCTCACGGGTACAGAAGGTTGCGGCGGTGGAAATAGGGTTTCGTGGTGCTCTCGGATGTTGTCAGGGTATATGAGTATATATAGGCGAATGAAGTAGGTCAGTGGAGCCACGAGGGGCCCATGAGGGTGGGGGGCGCGCCTCCTACCTCGTGGCTTCCTCGTTGCTTCCTTGATGTCCACTCCAAGTCTCCTGGATTGCGTTTGTTCCAAAAGTAACTCTCCCGAAGGTTTCATTCCGTTTGGACTCCGTTTGATATTCCTTTTCTGCGAAACACTGAAATAGGCAAAAAAAACAGCAATTTGCAGTGGGCCTTCGGTTAATAGGTTAGTCCCAAAATAATATAAAAGTGCATAGTAAAGCCCATTAAACATCCAAAACAAATAATATAGTAGCATGGAACAATAAAAAATTATAGATACGTTGGAGAAGTATCAAGCATCCCCAAGCTTAATTCCTGCTCGTCCTCGAGTAGGTAAATGATAAAAACAGAATTTTTGATGTGGAATGCTACCTAGCATATTTCTCAATGTAATTTTCTTTATTGTGGCATGAATGTTCAGATCCGAAAGATTCAAGATAAAAGTTTAATATTGACATAAAAATAATAATACTTCAAGCATACTAACAAAGCAATCATGTCTTCTCAAAATAACATGGCCAAAGAAAGTTATCCCTACAAAATCATATAGTCTGGCTATGCTCTATCTTCATCACACAAAGTATTTAGTCATGCACAACCCCGATGACAAGCCAAGCAATTGTTTCATACTTTTGATGTTCTCAAACTTTTTCAATCTTCACGCAATACATGAGCGTGAGCCATGGACATAGCACTATATGTGGAATAGAATGGTGGTTGTGGAGAAGACAAAAAGGAGAAGATAGTCTCACATCAACTAGGCGTATCAACGGGCTATGGAGATGCCCATCAATAGATATCAATGTGAGTGAGTAGGGATTGCCATGCAACGGATGCACTAGAGCTATAAGTGTATGAAAGCTCAACAAAAGAAACTAAGTGGGTGTGCATCCAACTTGCTTGCTCACGAAGACCTAGGGCATTTTGAGGAAGCCCATCATTGGAATATACAAGCCAAGTTCTATAATGTAAAATTCCAACTAGTATATGAAAGTGACAACATAGGAGACTCTCTATCATGAAAATCATGGTGCTACTTTGAAGCACAAGTGTGGTAAAAGGATAGTAACATTGTCTCTTCTCTCTTTTTCTCTCATCTTTTTTTATTTGGGCCTTTTTTATGGCCTCTTTTTTTTCCTTCTTTTCTTTTCATCCGGAGTCTCATCCCGACTTGTGGGGGAATCATAGTCTCCATCATCCTTTCCTCACTTGGGACAATGCTCTAATAATGATGATCATCACACTTTTATTTACTTACAACTCAAAAAATTACAACTCAATACCAGAACAAAATATGACTCTATGTGAATCCCTCCGGCGGTGTACCGGGATATGCAATGAATCAAGAGTGACATGTATGAAAGAATTATAAAGGTGGCTTTGCCACAAATACGATGTCAACTACATGATCATGCAAAGCAATATGACAATGATGAAGCGTGTCATAATAAACGGAACGGTGCTAAGTTGCATGGCAATATATCTCGGTATGGCTATGGAAATGCCATAATAGGTTGGTATGGCGACTGTTTTGAGGAAGGTATATGGTGGGTGTATGATACCAGCGAAAGGTGCGCGGTATTAGAGAGGCTAGCAATGGTGGAAGGGTGAGAGTGCGTATAATCCATGGACTCAACATTAGTCATAAAGAACTCACATACTTATTGCAAAAATCTATTAGTTATCGAAATGAAGTACTACGCGCATGCTCCTAGGGGCATATATTGGTAGGAAAAGACCATCGCTCGTCCCCGACCGCCACTCATAAGGAAGACAATCAATAAATAAATCATGCTCCGACTTCATCACATAACGGTTCACCATACGTGCATGCTACGGGAATCACAAACTTTAGAACAAGTATTTCTCAAATTCACAACTACTCAACTAGCATGACTCTAATATCACCATCTTCATATCTCAAAACAATTATCAAGTATCAAACTTGTTGGCGATATAACTATTGAGAATAAACCGCCCAGGAGGGGCCGGGTTATACTCATAGTAATTTACCCATGTTGAAGCCCATGAAGACTAAGGAAATATGCCCTAGAGGCAATAATAAAGTATTATTTATTTCCTTGTATCATGATAAATGTTTATTATTCATGCTAGAATTGTATTAACCGGAAACATAATACATGTGTGAATATATAGACAAACAGAGTGTCACTAGTATGCCTCTACTTGACTAGCTCGTTAATCAAAGATGGTTATGTTTCCTAGCCATAGACATAAGTTGTCATTTGATTAACGAGATCACCTCATTAGGAGAATGACGTGATTGACTTGACCCATTCCGTTAGCTTAGCACTCGATCGTTTAGTATGTTGCTATTGCTTTCTTCATGACTTATACATGTTCCTATGACTATGAGATTATGCAACTCCCGTTTACCGGAGGAACACTTTGTGTGCTACCAAACGTCACAATGTAAATGGGTGATTATAAAGGTGCTCTACAGGTGTCTCCAAAGGTACTTGTTGGGTTGGCATATTTCGAGATTAGGATTTGTCACTCCGATTGTCGGAGAGGTATCTCTGGGCCCACTCGGTAATGCACATCACTATAAGCCTTGCAAGCATTGTGACTAAATGAGTTAGTTGCGGGATGATGTGTTACGGAACGAGTAAAGAGACTTGCCGGTAACGAGATTGAACTAGGTATCGAGATACCGACGATCAAATCTCGGGCAAGTAACATACCGGTGACAAAGAGAACAACGTATGTTGTTATGCGGTCTGACCGATAAAGATCTTCGTAGAATATGTGGGAGCCAATATGGGCATCCAGGTCCCGCTATTGGTTATTGACCGGAAACGTGTCTTGGTCATGTCTACATAGTTCTCGAACCCGTAGGGTCCGCACGCTTAAAGTTACGATGACAGTTTTATTATGAGTTTATGTATGTTGATGTACCGAAGGATTTCGGAGTCCCGGATGAGATCGGGGACATGACGAGGAGTCTCGAAATGGTCGAGATGTAAAGATCGATATATTGGACGACTATATTCGGATTTCGGAAAGGTTCCGAGTGATTCGGGTATTTTTCGGAGTACCGAAGAGTTACGGGAATACGTATTGGGCCTTATTGGGCCATACGGGAAAGAAGGAAAAGGGCCTCAAGGGTGGCCGCACCCCTCCCCTTGGTCTGGTCCGAATTGGACTAGGGAAGGGGGGCGCCCCCTTCCTTCCTTCTCTTTTTCCCTTCCTCTTTTCCTATTCCATATGGGAGGTGGAATCCTACTAGGACTAGGGAGTCCTAGTAGGACTCCACACTTGGTGCGCCCCCTCCTAGGGCCGGCCTCCTCCTCCCTTGCTCCTTTATATACGGGGGCAGGGGGCACCCCATGGACACAACAATTGATCCTTGAGATCTCTTAGCCGTGTGCGGTGCCCCCCTCCACCATATTACACCTCGATAATACCGTTGCGGAGCTTAGGCGAAGCCCTGCGTCGGTGGAACATCATCATCGTCACCATGCCGTCGTGCTGACGAAACTCTCCCTCAACACTCGGCTGGATCGGAGTTCGAGGGACGTCATCGAGCTGAACGTGTGTAGAACTCGGAGGTGCCGTGCATTCGGTACTTGATCGGTCGGATCGTGAAGACGTACGACTACATCAACCGCGTTGTGTTAACGCTTCCGCTATCGGTCTACGAGGGTACGTGGACAACACTCTCCCCTCTCGTTGCTATGCATCACCATGATCTTGCGTGTGCGTAGGAATTTTTTTGAAATTACTACGTTCCCCAACAGTGGCATCCGAGCCTGGTTTTATGCGTTGATGCTATGCACGAGTAGAACACAAGTGAGTTGTGGGCGATATAAGTCATACTGCTTACCAGCATGTCATACTTTGGTTCAGCGGTATTGTGAGATGAAGCGGCCCGGACCGACATTACGCGTACGCTTACGCGAGACTGGTTTCACCGTTTGGAGCACTCGTTGCTTAAAGGTGACTGGCGGGTGTCTGTCTCTCTCACTTTAGTTGAACCGAGTATGGCTACACCCGGTCCTTGCGAAGGTTAAAATAGCACCAACTTGACAAACTATCGTTGTGGTTTTGATGCGTAGGTAAGAACGGTTCTTGCTAAGCCCGTAGCAGCCACGTAAAATTTGCAACAACAAAGTAGAGGACGTCTAACTTGTTTTTGCAGGGCATGTTGTGATGTGATATGGTCAAGGCATGATGTGATATAATTTATTGTATGAGATGATCATGTTTTGTAACTGAGTTATCGGCAACTGGCAGGAGCCATATGGTTGTCGTTTTATTGTATGCAATGCAATCGCCATGTAATGCTTTACTTTATCACTAAGCGGTAGCGATAGTCGTAGAAGCATAAGATTGACGAGACGACAACGATGCTACGATGAAGATCAAGGTGTCGCGCCGGTGACGATGGTGATCATGACGTTGCTTCGGAGATGGAGATCACAAGCACAAGATGATGATGGCCATATCATATCACTTATATTGATTGCATGTGATGTTAATCCTTTATGCATCTTATCTTGCTTTGTTTGACGGTAGCATTATAAGATGATCCTTCACTAAATTATCAAAGTATAAGTGTTCTCCCTGAGTATGCACCATTGCGAAAGTTCTTCGTGCTGAGACACCACGTGATGATCGGGTGTGATAGGCTCTACGTTCAAATACAACGGGTGCAAAACAGTTGCACACGCGGAATACTCGGATATGGCCTCGGAACACGGAGACCGAAAGGTCGAGCGTGAATCATATAGTAGATATGATCAACATAGTGATGTTCACCGTTGAAACTACTCCATCTCACGTGATGATCGGACATGGTTTAGTTGATATGGATCACGTGAGAACTTAGAGGATTAGAGGGATGTCTATCTAAGTGGGAGTTCTTAAGTAATATGATTAATTGAACTTAAATTTATCATGAACTTAGTCCTGATAGTATTTTGCAAATTATGTTGTAGATCAATAGCTCGCGTTGTTGCTTCCCTGTTTTATTTTGATATGTTCCTAGAGAAAATTATGTTGAAAGATGTTAGTAGCAAAGATGCGGATTGGATCCGTGATCTGAGGATTATCCTCATTGTTGCACAGAAAAATTATGTCCTTGATGCACTGCTAGGTGACAGACCTATTGCAGGAGCAGATGCAGACGTTATGAACGTTTGGCTAGCTCAATATGATGACTACTTGATAGTTTAGTGCACCATGCTTAACGGCTTAGAATCGGGACTTCAAAGACGTTTTGAACATCATGGATCATATGAGATGTTCCAGGAGTTGAAGTTAATATTTCAAGCAAATACCCGAGTTGAGAGATATGAAGTCTCCAACAAGTTCTATAGCTAAAAGATGGAGGAGAATCGCTCAACTAGTGAGCATGTGCTCAGATTGTCTGGGTACTACAATCGCTTGAATCAAGTGGGAGTTAATCTTCCAGATAAAATAGTGATTGACAGAATTCTCTAGTCACCATCACCAAGTTAGTAGAACTTCGTGATGAACTATAGAATGCAAGGGATGACGAAAGAAATTCCCGAGCTCTTCGTGATGCTAAAATCGACGAAGGTAGAAATCAAGAAAAACATCAAGTGTTGATGGTTGACGAGACCACTAGTTTCAAGAAAAGGGCAAAGGGAAGAAGGGGAACTTCAAGAAGAACGGCAAGCAAGTTGCTGCTCAAGTGAAGAAGGCTAAGTCTGGTCCTAAGCCTGAGACTAAGTGCTTCTACTGCAAAGGGACTGGTCACTGGAAGCGGAACTACCCCAACTATTTGGTGGATAAGAAGGATGGCAAAGTGAACAAAGGTATATTTGATATACAGATTATTGATGTGTACTTTACTAGTGTTTATAGCAACCCCTCGGTAATTGATACTGGTTCAGTTGCTAATAGTAGTAACTCGAAACGGGAGTTGCAGAATAAACAGAGACTAGTAAAAGTGAACAAAGGTATATTTGATATACATATTATTGATGTGTACTTTACTAGCGTTTATAGCAACCCCTCGGTGATTGATACTGGTTCATTGGCAAGATTGGCGAACCGGGCCCTGAGCCGGACATCTGCACCGACATCATCGAGACGGCTCAGGTGCAAGACCCGCCCGAGTTCAGCCCGCCATGAAGCGTGCCTTCGTAGGATTCATTAACGGTGCAGAATCTGAATCGGTATCTAACGGTGAGACGGTTGTCTATTCAGATGGTGAGTCATCCACCGGTGAGACCGAGTCATTGTACCAGTTGCAAGATGGCCAACTTGGGGGCTGTTCCGATGGCAACAGTATTCCGGACCCCCATGAACCGCTGAACCGGGTTGCAATCTTCATGGCCGGTACACAACCCGTGCAACACTCATCAACTGCAACAGAATTGATTTTTGGGTCAGCAGCGGCGACGGCTGCCGGGCAGGAGGCCCTGTGCACCCGCCGGCTCAGGTCTTAACTGACTTGGTGGACAAACTGACAGCGTTGATAACAACAGTGGTTAATCCGGCGAATCAGGATCAGCATAATGCGGCGGTCGCGAAATTGCGTGATGAGATAGCACAAGCCAAGGAGGAGATGAACGCGGAAAACACCAGGATGGCTGAAGAGCGGGCCGATTTGGATGCTCAGGCATAGCGGATTCGGGCGGAGTCTTACCGGCTCATGCTAGACCAGAACACTTCTAACGATGTCATGAGAGGGAGGCATCAGACTCGTCTGCCCCCCGTTTATGAAGTAAGAAATCTCTTTAACACGCGAGGAGCAGGAACCAGTAACCCGGCAGTGGTAAACCGGGTCGAAGCACCCGGGACGGGAACGCCGGTTCAGCCACGCACGACGGACCCGCCTCGTCAGAACAATAACCCGCCTCAGCATGTGCCGACACCGCCGGGTCATTACTCTAACCCTTTGGATAACATGATCCCTGCGGCGTCGCGATTGGCGGCTCTTCCAGTTGAAGGTGAGTCTCCGACGGCGGTTGAAACACGGAGGGCTAGAGAGCTTCTTCAGACAGCTTTGGTTCAGCAGCAGGCTTATTCTTACAGTCGTGACAGGATTCATTCCACCCCTCGCCCGAGCCAGAGTTATAGCAGGCATATCGATGAACCGGCTGTGTCAAGCAGTGGGCGGAACCATAACCCGCCCCGTGGACATAACCCGGCGGGCGGGGGAGCTGATGCTCAGAATGTAGTGGATCAAGGCAGAGCACGTCGAGAGGCCGAGTTAGCGGCACAATATGCGGCCCGTCAGCCTACTCTGGTTCGTTCAACAACTTCAGTGGAGCCAGGGGTAACCTTTAAGAATTTGGGCGTGCCATGTTTAATGCCAACTATTCGTAATGAGCGTCTGCCCAAGGATTTCAAGGGTCCTCGCAAGGTGCCTAACTACACAGCCGACTTACCTCCTGAGGCGTGGATCGAGAGTTATGAGATGGCCATGGAATTGCTGGATGTTAGCGAAGCTGCATGTGCTAAGTATTTCCCCTTGATGTTGGAAGGGACGACCCGTACTTGGTTGAAGGGGCTCCCTGCTAACTCCATTGGATCATGGCCCGAATTAAAGGCCCGGTTTATACAAAATTTCGAAGACACATGCAAGCAGCCCATGTCAATTGTGGATTTAGCCGCTTGTGTTCAAGAAGAAGGTGAATCGATGACTCATTGGGTGCGCCGGGTTTCAACAATCCTACACTCGTCAGATCGTATCAATGCCGATTCAGCGGTCTTAATGTTCGAAAGCAACTGTCGTTTAACGCCCCTAAAGCAGAAATTGGGACGGCTCAAACGTCACTGTAATGACATGGGGACACTCATGGCTGCACTGGTTAAGTATGCTGACTCTGATAGTACCAAGGACCCCGAGTCTGATGATGACAAACCGGGAAAGGGAAAGAAGAGCAGCAACATCAAGGGGCAGCAACATAACCCAGCGAGCCAAGGAGGCAACGGTAAGCGCAAATCTGATAATAGTTTTGACTTTGTGGCTAACACCAATTCCAGAACAATGGCCAGAGTCGCAAGGGTAGACCGCCCCCAGAGACCGGAGGATCAGGCATTAATCTTGAGCAGCTATTGAATCAGCCCTGTCCAAGGCATGGTACGCGACAAAGACCATCCAGTCACCTCTGGAAGTCGAGGATCCGGTTCATAAGGGTCCGGGTTACGGTGGTGGCGGTTCAAGCTCTGGGTTCCAAGGTCATCAAGGTAATCAAGGCAATCCAGGCAATCAGGGTGGTTAGCATCAATAGTCAGGTCAGGGGAATCAGCAGCAGCAGTCTGGATATCAGAGTAACCCGAAACAGTTGAATAGTGGGCAGTACCACGTCTTCACCACGAGTTTGTGCAAGCGGGATCAGAAGCTTAATAAAAGGGCAGTAAACTCCGTTGAACCGGCAGTGCCCCATTACTTGCGTTGGTCTGAGCAGCCCATTGTGTGGAGTCGAGAGGATCATCCGCCCCGGGTTGATAATCCGGGTCATCTGGCATTGGTAGTTGCGCCTCAGGTTGGAGGGTATAAGTTCACCAAGGTGCTCATGGACGGAGGGAGCAGCATCAATATCCTTTATTATGAAACCTTCCGTCGCATGGGGTTGACAGATAAAAATCTTAAACCGTCGAACACTGTTTTCCATGGTGTGGTGCCTGGTAAGTCGGCGTATCCAGTTGGTAAGATAGCTCTCGAAGTTGCTTTTGGAGATGATCATGACTCTAGATCAGAGACATTGACCTTTGAGGTGGTGAAAATCAAGAGCCCTTATCATGCCCTGTTTGGACGGCTGGCTTATGCTAAGTTCATGGCAAGGCCCTGTTATGTTTATCTGCAGCTCAAGATGCCGGGTCATAAGGGGACCATCACGGTACATGGGAGCCGGAAAATAGCTTTGGAATTTGAAGAGGGTGATGCCGCTTATGCTGAGTCGGTTTGTGCGACAGAGGAGTTAAAGTTTTATAAGGACAATGTTGATCCGGCGGATATGACTTCTTTGAAAAAGACAACTACGGAGCATGATCCGGCCTTGAAGTTTAAATCGGCAGAGGAGACTAAGCTAGTTGATTTCGTTCCTGGCGATTCATCTAAGTAGTTCAACATCAGTGCTAATCTGGATCCGAAATAGGAAAGCTCACTCATCGAGTTCATCCATGAGAACCGGGACATCTTTGCATGGAAGCCTTCTGACATGCCAGGTGTACCGAGGGAACTCGCTGGGCACACTCTTAACATTGATCCTAAGTTTAAACCGGTCAAGCAGTTTCTTTGCCGCTTCAATGAAGAAAGGCGTAAAGCTATTGGTGAGGAGGTAGCTCGGCTCTTGGCGGCTGGGTTTATCGTTGAAGTGTTTCATCCTGAGTGGTTGGCTAACTCGGTGCTGGTACTTAAGAAGAATGGCACTTGGCGCATGTGTGTGGACTACACGGATTTGAACAAGGCTTGTCCAGCTGATCCTTTCGCTCTCCCTCGTATTGATCAGATTATTGATGCTACGGCGGGTTGTCAACGTTTGAGTTTTCTGGATGCTTATTCTGGTTATCATCAGATCAAGATGGCAGTTAAAGACCAGGAGAAGACAACTTTCATAACTCCCGTTGGAGCCTTCTGCTATGTGTCTATGCCTTTTGGGCTCAAGAGTGCCCACGCGACTTATCAGCGATGTGTGCATAATTGTCTTCATAATCAGATTGGGCGTAATGTTCATGCTTACGTGGATGATATTGTGGTGAAGTCCAGGAAGAAGGAGACATTGATAGATGATTTGAAGGAAACCTTTGATAATCTCTGAGTTTATAAGATGATGCTTAACCCGGCCAAGTGTGTCTTTGGTGTACTGCCCGACAAGCTCTTGGGCTTTCTGGTGTCTAATAGGGGCATCGAAGCTAACCCGGAAAAGATCAAGGCCATTACTTCTCTAGCTAAATCGGCATGTATCAATGATGTTCAACGTCTGGGGGTCGTATTGTAGCACTAAGCCGGTTCATAAGCAGGTTGGGAGAGAAAGCTATCCCTCTGTACCAGATGATGAAAAAGATAGATAATTTTGTCTGGAGTGATGCTGCTAATGCAGCGTTTGAGGACTTGAAGAAGCTGTTAGCTGAGCCACCAGTCCTTGTTGCCCCTGTTGATAAGGAGCCATTACTGTTATATGTGGCTGCTAATGCCCGGGATGTCAGCGTGGCTATTGTGGTGGAGCGAAAGGAGGCAGGCAAGGAATATCCGGTTCAACGGCCGGTTTATTATATCAGTGAGGTGCTTATTGAGTCCAAGCAGAGATACCCACATTGGCAGAAGCTGGTGTACGGAGTTTTCATGGCAAGCCGGAATCTTAAGCAGTATTTTTAGGGTCATCCCATCACCGTGGTCAGTTCTGCTCCTTTGGGAGATATAATCCAAAACAGGGGAAGCAACTGGCCGGGTTGCCAAGTGGGCCATTGAGCTTGGGCCTCACGGGTTAAAGTATATGCCTCCTACGGCGATCAAGTCCCAAGCACTTGTGGATTTCATCAATGACTGGACAGAGTTGCAGGCGCCGGAGGAAAAGCCGGATAACACATATTGGACTATTCACTTTGATGGGTCCAGGCAATTGGAGGGCTCGGGGGCTGGAGTTGTGCTTACTTCCCCTCGAGGTGATAAATTTTGTTATGTTCTCCGTTTAATGTTCCCTTGCACTAATAATGCAGCTGAATATGAGGCCTTGCTCCACGATCTTCGGATGGCTAAGGAGATGAACTTGAGCCGGGTAAGGTGCTTTGGGGACTCACACTTGGTAGCTCAACAAGTCTCTGGTACTTGGGACTCCAAGGATCCACTCACGGCGGCCTATCGACGGGAGGTGGATGTTATTGCGGGTCACTTCAAGGGTTATCAGGTTGAGCATGTTGATCGACGCAAAATGAAGCGGCGGACGCTTTAAGCCGGTTGGGTTCTCAACGTAAACCGGTGTCGCCCAATGTTTTTCTTGACGTCTTGCATAACCCGTCGGTCAAGTTACCTACAGAGGAGGATTTGGCTATTCCTGACCCGGAGGCACAGTTGGTGGCGGCTCTTCATGTTATCCCTGATTGGACGGTCCCATATTTGGCATATATGACCCGGGGCGAGTTACCTGAGGACGAAACTTTGGCCAGGCAGATAACCCGGCGGTCCAAGTCAATGACTATTGTCAATGGGGAGTTGCATCATTGGAGTGTCACAGGGGCATTTTAGCGTTGCATCTCTCCTGAAGAAGGCTGTGAGATTCTTCGTGAGATCCACGAAGGAGATTGTGGTCATCATGCCGGTTCAAAATCTCTAGTAGCCAAGGCTTTTCATCACGGTTTCTATTGGCTGACAGCTCATGCTGATGTTGAGGACTTGGTCAAGAAATGTGACGGTTGTCAGAAGTTTTCACGTCGAGCTCATGTTCCGGCTCAGGAGTTGAGGATGATTCCAATCACTTGGCCGTTTGCAACTTGGGGGCTTGATATGTTTGGACCTTTTAAGAGGTCCAAGGATAAGAAAACCCACCTTCTGGTGGCGGTTGATAAGTTCACTAAGTGGGTAGAGGCAGAGCCAGTCAGTAAGTGTGATGCAGCAACGGCGGTTCAATTCATGAAGAAGGTGATCTTCCGTTTTGGCTTTCCACACAACATTATAACAGACAATGGCACTAATATCTCCAAAGGTGCTATGAAAGAATTTTGCCAACGTGAGCATATCCGGCTTGATGTGTCATCAGTGGCTGACCCCCAGTCTAATGGTCAAGCTGAGAGAGCCAACCAAGAGATCCTGAGAGGCATCAAGCCCCGGCTTATGGTTCCCTTGCAAAGGACGCCGGGTTGCTAGGTGGAGGAGTTACCTTCCGTGTTGTGGAGCATTAATACCACCCCCAACAGGTCTACGGGTTACATGCCTTTCTTCATGGTTTACGGAGCAGAAGCAGTTCTCCCTAGTGACATCCGTCATGACTCACCTTGGGTGGCGGCTTATGTTGAAGCTGACAATGAAAAAGCACGTCAAGAAGCACTAGACCTGTTAGATGAGAAGCGAGACATAGCGGCGGCTCGTTCGGAGATTTACCAGCAAGATCTGCGTCGTTACCATAGCCGCCGGGTTTAAACTCGAACTTTTCAAGAAGGCGATCTGGTGCTCTAGCTTATCCAGGATCAGACTGATATGCACAAGTTATCCCCACCTTGGGAAGGAAGCTTTGTGGTCAGCAAGAATCTGAACAACGGGTCATACTACCTTATCGATGTTCGAGAGCACAAAGACTCACGCAAGTCGGAGGAGGAGACCCACCGGCCGTGGAATATTGCTCATCTTCGGCCTTATTACACCTGAGCCACAGGCTCTTCTGATGTACATATTTTCGACAATGTATATATTATGATCAATAAAATAAACTGGCATCCCTGCTAAAGTGGGGCCTCTGTCGTTTTTTCTTTAATGAGTTTTTGGTTACATGGGGGCTTCCGGCTTATGCATGGAGTTATGATTACCCTTTGAACCGGCTTATAAGCCAATTGAAAAAAAAACTTGGGGGTTTACTACCCAGGTTAAACGGGCCAAAGAGAGTCTGTTGTAAAAACACAGCTCAAACGTAGGTACCCCTTGGGCACAGCTCACAACGTCATTTGGGGGCTTTGGTCGTATCCGAACCATAGCTTATACCCTCTTGATTGGCATAAGGCCACCAGGATATTAATTTGGGGGCTCTGGTCGTATCCGAACCATAGCTTATACCCTTTTGATTGGCATAAGGCCACTAGGATGATCATTTGGGGGCTCTGGTCGTATCTGAACCAAAGCTTATACCCTCTTGATCGGCGTAAGGCCAACAGGATGATCACTTGGGGGCTCTGGTCGTATCCGAACCATAGCTTAAACCCTCTTGATCGGCGCAATGCCACAATTATGATTACTTAGGGGTTCTGGTCGTATCCGAACCATAGCTTAAACCCTATTGATTTTTTATCTTTATTTAATAAGGCTTATTATGCTTTATGTTTATAATGCACCAGTGTATTTTAACCCGGCCTAGCTTTGTTCATAAACCTACCACATCTGATAATTATCAGTGTTCAAGTTATGGGTTATCACCCTTACTACACTGGTTTGGTAAACTAACAGTGTGATCCAATATCACAGGTATGATATATTTCATATTTGATTATTCTTACATTCAGCCTTGGTTATAAACTATATTAGTTTCCATGGTTGTGTATTGGGCGTTATGACCCGTCCAGCGGTAAACCGCCAGGACACTTTAAAAACTGATGTATGCAGGAACAGATTCAATAAACTGGTAATCTCATGAGCATACGCGACATATCTCACTCTGGCGGATTAACAGTGTCATGCAAAGTAAATATGCATGATGGCATACCAGATCAAGAGTTTAAACTAGCCTATTACAAGGCGGTTGATGCCCAAAAGAATAATTTTTTTCAACAAGTCTTGCACAAGGCAGAAGTTAAACCGGCTCCCGGTTTATGAATCTTGACCGGGCTGGCTTGAAGCTTGCGGATCATCCTGCGCCGGTTCATCCTCCTCTTCTCTACCCAGTTGCTGGAAGTCAATGGTTAACCAATCAATCCTAGTTAAGGCTTTGAATATAGCTTCATCACTTATAAGGGTGGAGGAGTCAACGTCAGGGGCATAAGTATGCTTACGGATTGGAGGAATAAGAGTTGGAGCATCATAGGTTGGTGCATTAACTCTCTTTTTGTCAGCGTCATAAACCGACTGATAATGTGACAGATCGGTCTTCAGCCAGTTTGCTAGCCAATGGGCGCATTTCCTTCGTCAAGGCTCGGAGGTCATCATTATCAAAGTCTGACCCATCCTCCTTGATGCTCGGATAGCCGTTTCCAACATCAGTTGGATCAAGATCAGGTATCCACGCTTTAGCCTGGGTTAGTGCGGTCAGAGCGCCTGCCCTTGCAGCTGATCTCTTTAGCTCTTCAAACCGGGCAGGCATCATCGACCGTCTCTCTAATGTTTCCTTGATCAAAGTTGGGGGCGGTTTGTTATGAGAAGCTGTGAAGATGATCCGTTGGGCACCGGTATATAATTGCTCTATCAATGTGTAGGCAGCCTTCAGTTTCTGATGCATATCCGAGCCAAGATGAGCCACGCGAGTTCCTGCGTCATAAAACAAAAACACATCTGTAAACCGGCAGTTTTATGGATACTACATGTTTAAGGCTTATGAAGAGATTCTTTACCAAAAACAGCCGAAGTCACGGCATTGATTTGCCGTTTCAAGCCAGTCAGCTCTTCTACTACCGGATTAAGGGCCGCTTCAGCGTCTTCAGCCCTTTTCAGCATAGCTGCTTTCTCTGTGTCCCAGCTGGCCCGTTCGCTCTTGAAGCTCTCTTTCAGCTTTTCCATGGCTGTTAAGGCACTGGTCAGTTCCTCTTTGGCCTTGGAAGTTTATGCTTGTTGAGATTTGATACTTTCTTGAAGGTCGGCGATTTGGGATTCTTTTTTTGCTAAGCTCATCCTGCAAGAGACATGCAATTTATGAGTTGACAGAACATATTTGAAGTCCCAAGCACATAACAAGTTATACACTTGGCACTTGGGGGCTAATGCCTATTGCTTCTTATAAAAAATTCTACAAGTCCCAAGCTCAATACAAGTATCATTCTTGGCACTTGGGGGCTAATGCGTATTTGCTCAAGTTAAAGCTATGGATTTTTTCTTGTATCAGTCAGTTTGATGGTCAATCGGTTTACAAAGGTATTCAAACAAGAATTTTGAGCCTTATAGCATAAAAATCCCAGTTCACCTTCAAAAGATAAACCGGCCCTTGGGGGCTACACAGGCAAAGTTGACATATGATTATTTTACAAAGTCCCAGTTTGTATTGGTATTATAAACCGGCCCTTGGGGGCTTGTAACACCCCGCATGCAACTTTCCATATTTGTAACTCCAACTCTTGCCATTGTCGGCTATGTGTTGAGGATATAAACCTTAGAGTCACCCGCCAGAAGGGGCCGGGTTACTCATAAGGGTCATCACTTGAAGCCTGGCGCTAAGCCTGAAGACGGTGGGCCAAAGATGGGCTTAAGACCCGGAGATGGCTTAAAGCCCGTAGTGATAAACCGCCGTATGGCGAGACTTGTAGTGTAAGGCAAGAATAGTTGGGAGTCCGAGCCGGACACTTTTATGAGCCGGCCGGGACTCTGAGAGCCGCTGGGCGTCAACCTCTCTATATAAAGGGACGACCCGGCAGCGGTTTAGGGACAGAAAAAGATCTCATCGAGAGCCAGGCATAGCAGTTAAGCTCCCTGGTAATCGAAACCCTAATCAATACCACCTCAACTGGACGTAGGCCTTTACCTTCACCGTAAGGGGCCGAACCAGTATAAACCCTCGTGTTCCTTGTCCCGTTAACCCTTTCAAGCTTCCTAGCGGCGATGGCTCCATGACTAAGTCCTAGCTTGAGGACATCTGCCGTGACAATTCCACGACAGTTGGCGCCCACCGTGGGGCCAGCGCACGGTGGATTTGAGTTCTTGAAGGGCAGCTTCGAAGGGCTCAAGGGATACGCTATGGGCCGGATGACCAAGAGTCGTTGCGGCAAGCTCTACATCGACGATGCAAGCTGGGGCCCCGACGCCGGCTCAATCGAGTACGGATACCGGGTCCCCTTCGGCGGAATTCATGTTTTCATTGGCAAGATTGGTGAGCCGGGCCCTGAGCCGGATCTCTGCGCCGATCTCATCGAGACGGCTCAGCGCGCACGACCCGCCCGGGCCCTGCCTGCCTTGAGGCATGCTTTTGTGGGATGTGTCCATGGAGGGCACTCTGACAGATCTGGATCTAGTGATGAGACGGCCGCCGGCTCTGACGGCGAGTCGTCCACAGATGAGTCAAACTCGTTGTATCAACTTCAAGATGGTAGGCTCATGGGTTGTTCCGATGGTGACAGTATTCCGGACCCGTTTGAGCCGCCGAGCCGGGTCGGAATCTTCATGGCCGGTGCGCAGCCTGTTCAGAACCCTGCTGCTGGGGCAGGAAACCCGATGCCCTCGCCGGCTCAGGTGCTGATGGATCTCATGGACAAGATGACGGCCCTGTTGACCGCCGCGGTTGACCCGGCGGATCAAGCTCAACATGACGCGGAGGTGGCGCAGTTAAAGTTAGATCTAGTGAAAGCCAAAGAGGATCTGGCAATGGAAGGGATCAGGATGGCTACGGAAAGGGCGGCTCTTGACGCCCAAACCCAGTTGATTCAGGCGCAGTCCTTCCGGCTCACGATGGATCAAAACGCGTCCAATGAGGTCATGAGAAGGAGGCATCAAAAAGCCCAATCTCGACTCCCCCCGGTTTACGATCCTCGAAACCTCTTCAACACGCCAGGTGCAGGGTCTAGTAACCCGCCAGGGATCATAGTGCCCGGGTCTGGGACCCCTGTTCAGCCACAAGTGATGGGGCCTCCCCGGGTGAACCCTACCCCGCCTCAGTATGTGCCAATACCACCGGGTCATTATGCTAACCCGCTGGAGAACATGGTTGCCGCAGCAGCACGGCTGGCGGCCCTCCCAATTGACGGTGATTCTCCGACGGCTATTGAAACCCGCCGGTCAGGGAACTCCTTCAGACAGCACTGGCGCAGCAAGAGGCGTACTCTTACAGCCGGGACAGAATCCACTCGACCCCTCGTCCAGGCCGGAGCCCGAGTTATAGCAGACACATGGTCTCAGCGACCGGCTCAAGTAATGTCCGACACCATGACCCGCCCCCTGGCCATGGCCCGGCTCATAACGGAGCCTTTCACGCAGCAGACCAAGACAGAGCGCGGCAAGAGGCGGAGCAGGTGCCTCAGTTGACGGCTTACCAGACCCCCCCGGCTTATCCGACGACTTCCGTCGACGTGGGTATCCCTACCAGGACTGGAGGTGTCCCTTGTTTAGTGCCAGCTCTCCGCAATGAGCGTCTACCCAAGGATTTCAAAGGCCCTAGGAAGGTGCCTAATTACACGGCTGACTTACAACCCGCAGCCTGGATCGGGAGTTACGAGATGTCCATGGAACTGCTGGAAGTCAGTGAAGCGGCAATGGCCAAGTACTTCACCATGATGTTAGATGGGACTGCCCGCACTTGGTTGAAAGGGCTACCACTGAATTCCATCGGGTCTTGGGCTGAGCTGAAAGCCCGATTCATCCAAAATTTCAAGGATACCTGTAGGCAGTCTATGTCAATTGTGGATTTGACTAACTGTAAACAGCAGGAGGGTGAGTCTTCGACGCATTGGGTTCGCCGGGTTAAGGAGATAATACATTCATCTGATAAGATGGATGCCGGCTCTGCAGTCTTAATGTTGGAACAGAATTGTCGCTTCGTGCCCCTGAAGATGAAACTCGGGCGGCTTAAGCGCGACTGCAATGATATGGGTACACTGATGGCGCCTCTCGTCAAGTACGCCGATTCTGATAGTACCAAGGACCCCGCTTCAGATGATGAAAGGACAGGGAAGGGAAAGAAGAACGGCAATGGCAAGGGTCCTCAGCATAACCCGGGGAACCAAGGAGGTGGCAAGAGCAAGGCCGACGGCAGCCTAGAGTTCGTAGCCAACGCCAGCTCACAGGGTAATAACCAGCGACGCAAGGGGAGGCCCCCTCCCCGAGCCGGCGGGTCAGGCCCGACGCTGGAGCAGCTGTTGAATGAGCCTTGTCCAAGGCATGGCTCTAGAGAGAAGCCAGCTACTCATCTATGGAAGGATTGTGCAATTATGAAGGCCTTTAAGAATTCCAACGCCTTTAACGGCAACAATGGCCCGGGCGGTGGCTTAGGCGCCGGCGGTTTTCATGGCCCGGGCGGCGGCTCAAATTCTAATCCTCAAAACGGTCAAGGGGGCTTTAATCAGCAGTCTGGCCAGGGTCATCAACAGCAGCAGGGGGGTTATCAGACCAATCCAAAGCAGCTTAGCGGTGGACAGTATCATGTGTTTACCACCAGTCTGTGTAAGCGAGATCAGAAGCTTCATAAGAGGGCTGTGAATGCTGTTGAGCCGGCGGTTCCACGCTACTTGCGGTGGTCTGAGCAGCCTATAGTGTGGAGTAGGGAGGATCACCCTCCCTGGGTGGATAATCCGGGTCACTTGGCCTTGGTGGTGGCTCCTCAGGTGGGAGGATATAAGTTCACTAAGGTGCTCATGGATGGAGGCAGCATCATCAACATCCTCTATTATGAGACGTTCCGTCGTATGGGGTTGATTGATAAGAACCTCAGCCAGTCAAACACTATTTTCCATGGTGTGGTACCTGGTAAGTCGGCTTATCCAGTCGGCAAGATCGAGTTGGAAGTGGCCTTTGGAGATGAGCACAACTACAGGGTGGAAAAATTGACCTTTGAGGTGGTCAAGATAAGAAGTCTGTACCATGCCATATTTGGGCGGCCGGCTTACGCCAAGTTCATGGCACGGCCGTGTTACGTGTATTTACAGCTCAAGATGCCGGGTCATAATGGGACCATTACGGTTCACGGCAGCCGGAAGGTGGCCCTGGAGTGTGAGGAAGGCGATGCAGCTTATGCAGAATCTGTTTGCGCAACAGAGGAGTTGAAGTTTTACAAAGACAACGTTGACCCAACAGATATGACCTCTCTGAAAAAGCCGACTACGGAGCATGAGCCGGCAATGAAATTTAAGTCGGCTGATGAGACTAAACTTGTTGATTTCATTCCAGGAGATTCATCTCAGCAGTTTAGCATCAGTGCCAATTTGGATCCAAAATAGGAAAGCGCGCTCATCGAGTTCATCCGTGAGAATAGGGACATTTTTGCATGGAAGCCGTGTGACATGCCAGGTGTACCTAGAGAACTCGCTGAGCACACTCTAAATGTTGATCCGAAATTTAAGCCGGTCAGGCAATTCCTTCGGCGGTTTAATGAAGAGAGGCGGAAAGCTATTGGTGAAGAGGTGGCCCGACTCTTGGCGGCCGGGTTTATCGTTGAAGTCTTTCACCCAGAATGGTTAGCTAACCCGGTGCTCGTACTCAAGAAGAACGGCACCTGGCGGATGTGTGTGGACTACACGGACTTGAACAAGGCGTGTCCGGCTGATCCTTTCGCCCTTCCCCGTATTGATCAAATCATTGATGTTACGGTGGGTTGTGAGCGCCTAAGTTTCTTGGATGCTTATTCTGGATATCATCAGATTAAAATGGCAGTTAAGGACCAGGAGAAGACGGCGTTCATCACTCCCTTTGGAGCCTTCTACTATGTGTCTATGCCCTTTGGACTCAAGAGTGCACAGGCGACTTATCAGCGTTGCGTGCAGAACTGTCTTCATAACCAGATTGGGCGCAATGTTCATGCTTATGTGGATGATATTGTGGTTAAATCCAGGAAGGAGGAAACCTTGATAGATGATCTGAGGGAAACCTTTGATAATCTCCGGGTCTACAAGATGATGCTTAACCCGGCCAAATGTGTTTTTGGTGTTCCTGCAGGCAAGCTCTTGGGTTTCTTGGTTTCTAACAGAGGCATTGAAGCTAACCCGGAGAAGATCAAGGCCATCACCTCCCTGGCTAAGCCGGCGTGTATAAACGAAGTCCAGCGCTCGGCGGGTCGTATTGCTGCTTTAAGTCGGTTCATAAGCCGTTTGGGTGAGAAGGCCATGCCGTTGTATCAGTTGATGAAGAAAACTGATGACTTTGTTTGGAATGATGCAGCTAATACTGCTTTTGAGGATTTGAAGAGACAGCTGGCCGAGCCCCCAGTCCTTGCTGCTCTGGTTGACAAGGAGCCTTTATTGCTGTATGTGGCTGCTAACACCCGAGCCGTCAGTGTGGCCGTGGTGGTGGAGCGCAAGGAAGAGAGTAAGGAGCATCCGGTTCAGAGGCCGGTTTATTATGTCAGCGAAGTACTCATTGAGTCCAAGCAGCGGTATCCGCATTGGCAGAAACTTGTTTATGGTGTGTTCATGGCAAGCCGGAAGCTTAAGCATTATTTCCAGGGTCACCCCATCACTGTGGTCAGTTCTGCCCCCCTTGGAGATATCATTCAGAACAGGGAGGCCACAGGGAGAGTGGCTAAGTGGGCTATAGAGCTCGGACCTCATGGTCTGAAGTATGAGCCACGCACTGCTGTTAAATCTCAGGCTTTGGTGGATTTCATCAATGATTGGACAGAGCTACAAGTGCCCGAACAAAAGCCGGATAACACATATTGGACTATTCACTTTGATAGGTCCAGGCAGTTGGAGGGCTCGGGGGCTGGAGTCGTATTGGCTTCCCCTAAGGGTGATAAGTTCCATTATGTGCTACAATTGATGTTTCCTTGTACCAACAACGCAGCTGAGTACGAGGCCTTGCTCCACGGTCTTCGGATGGCTAAGGAGATGAGCTTGAGCCGGGTAAGGTGCTTCGGCGACTCAGACTTGGTGGCTCAACAAGTATCAGGAAAGTGGGACTCCAAGGACCCTCTCATGGCGGCTTATCGCCGTGAAGTTGATGCCATTGCTGGGCATTTTCAGGGTTACCAAGTAGAGCACATCGATCGTAGGAAGAACGAGGCGGCTGATGCTTTAAGCCGGCTGGGCTCTCAGCGAAAACCGGTGCCGCCTAATATTTTCCTGGACGTCCTGCATAACCCTTCTGTTAAGTTGCCTACAGAGGAAGACTTGACTGTCCCTGACCCGGAGGCACGACTGGTGGCGGCTCTCCACATCATACCGGACTGGACAATGCCCTATCTGGCTTACATGACCCGGGGAGATTTGCCTGAGGATGAAACTTTGGCCAGATAAATAACCCGGCGGTCTAAGTCAATGATTGTTATCAATGGTGAGTTGCATCGCCGCAGTGTTACGGGAGCGTTCTAGCGTTGTGTCTCCCCTGAGGAAGGTCAAGAGATCTTGCGTGAGATTCATGAAGGGGATTGTGGCCATCACGCCGGCTCAAAGTCTCTTGTGGCCAAGGCTTTTCGTCATGGTTTTTATTGGCTGACGGCTCATGCTGATGCGGAGGACTTGGTCAGTAAATGTGATGGTTGCCAAAGGTTCTCGCGACGGGCTCATGTGCCGGCTCAGGAGCTGAGGATGATCCCAATTACTTGGCCCTTTGCGGTCTGGGGGCTTGATATGGTTGGGCCTTTTAAAAGGTCCAAGGATAAGAAGACCCACCTCTTGGTGGCAGTTGACAAATTTACCAAGTGGGTTGAAGCAAAGCCAGTTAGCAAGTGTGATGCAGCCACGGCAGTTCAGTTTATGAAAAAGGTGATCTTTCGCTTTGGCTTTCCACACAACATTATAACTGACAATGGTACCAATTTATCCAAAGGCGCCATGGAGGAGTTTTGTCAACGAGAGCATATTAGACTTGATGTTTCATCAGTGGCTCACCCTCAGTCCAATGGTCAAGCTAAGAGGGCTAATCAGGAGATTCTGAAAGGCATCAAACCCCGGCTTTTGGTCCCTTTACAACGGACGCCGGGTTGTTGGGTGGAGGAGTTACCCTCCGTGTTGTGGAGCATCAACACTACTCCTAACAGGTCTACAGGCTTCACGCCTTTCTTCATGGTTTATGGAGCGGAAGCAGTCCTCCCCAGTGACATCCGTCATGATTCGCCTCGAGTGGCGTCTTATGTTGAGGTGGATAATGAACAGGCGTGCCAAGACGCTCTTGACTTGTTGGACGAACAGCGTGATGTGGCAGCAGCTCGCTCAGCGATTTACCAACAGGACCTGCGCCGTTATCATAGTCGCCGGGTTAAATCCCGGGTCTTCCAGGAAGGCGATCTGGTGCTCCGGCTCATCCAAGATCAAACAGATGCGCATAAGCTATCCCCGCCTTGGGAAGGGCCCTTTGTGGTCAGCAAGAATTTGCACAACGGGTCATATTACCTCATTGACGTTCGGGAGCACAAAGATTCACGTAAATCGGAGGAAGAGACCCGTCGGCCGTCGAACATAGCTCAGCTTCGGCCTTATTACACTTGAGCCACCGGCTCTCATAATGTACATATTTCTCTAAGCCATGTATATATTATGATAAGCAATAAAGCAGGACCTCTGTCCTTTTTTCTCCTCCAAAGATGAATGTGTTGTTTTCATTACAAGATCATGTGATAACTTGAAGGAGGATCCGGCTTATGATCGTATTCGAATCTAGCCATACACAATATAGTCACTTGGGGGCTTCCTGTTCAAACATAGGTCGTATTCGAACCAAAGAGAACATAGCTGTCGATACCCATTTGATTGGCAAAGTGCCGAGCTCATTGGGGAGTTTTCTTTGATCATATTTGAATCATAGTTTAACCTCTTTGGGAACCGACGTGGATCGTATTCGAATCAGCGTCGTTAAACAATTCTTAAGGTCATTTGGGGGCTTCCTGTTCAAACATGGGTCGTATTCGAACCAAAGAGAACATAGCTGTCGGTACCCTCTTGATTGGCATCGCCACACCCACTGGGGGCTATATGATCGCATTCGAATCCTAGCATAACCCCTTTGGGACTGGTCTCTGGTCGTATTCGAACCGGAAGCCCCTAAGTTCTTCCGATTTATAGCGAGTTCTTCTGATTATTTCAAGTGTGCACGGCGGGTCTCACTTTGCCGGCTTAACTTTGATTTATAGTACTAGTTGAATACAATCGGTGTTATTAAGACTGGTAAACCGGAATTGAGGTACCAACCTTATTACCCGGGTTATATAAGCCGGAAGTGTGCTTGCAGGCCGGTAAGTGTGTTATTACGGGTATATCAAGGACATAATTGAGGACCAGTCTTTTTTGATTCATATTCCGGGTTATATGTCTAAAACTATGATTCTCAGTGCGGTAAGACGCCTAGAGACTTGTGATTTGTCCTTCTAGGCAGGATAGTTAAAGGCAACTATTTGAGCTTAAGGAAAATGAATGATCAACTATGACCCGGAGAAGTATAAAGGAGACAACTTCAATGGAATTCAGCATTCAACGCGTGCACGATGGCACGGCAAAGTTAAAGTGTTGGTCCTACTCTATTACAAGACTCATCGAGTCCAAAACTGTGAAGCATTGTTTAATAAGCCGCCTGCAGAGTTACGATGCTTGCTGGGTTGAAGTTTCCGGCTCATCCCTCTCCGCTCCTCCGGCTGTTCCCAAGACCTGGAAAGTTGACGACTTCCAGTCAATGCCACTCAGAGCTTCAAATTGAGCTTCCTCGTCAATTAACCCGGCCGGGTCAATCTCCGGGGCAAAGGAGTGCTTCCGAGTCGGCGGGACTAAGCTGATGGGTTCGTAGCACGGAGTGGGGATCCTCTGATTCTCTAAATCATAACCCGACTGGTACTTAGTCAGATCCGTATCATTGCCAATCAGAGTGGCCACCGGGCGTACGATCTTCACGCAGGCTGCAAAGTCCCTTTGGTCGAAGGGGGTGCCGTCTTCCTTCAAACTGGGGTAGCCCAGAGCAATGTCCGCCGGGTCTAGTTCTGGAAGGAACGCCTTGGCCCGGCTCAGAGCAGCTATGGCTCCGGCTCTTGCAGAGGCCCGTCGCAGCTCTTGGACACGTTGAGGAAGAACGGCGAGCCGGCGAAGAACTTCCGCCAGCTGAGTCGGCACCTCATTGGATAGGGCCACCACAGCCAAAGCACGCTGTGACCCGGTGTAGAGTTGCTCCACCAGGGTGTACACGGCCTTCAACTTGGTTACCACACTTTGGTTGAGGTTGGCGCTTCTGGGACCTGTTTAACAGAATAAGACAAGCCGCTGACAAGGATGGGTTGTGAGATATAAAGATTATAAACTTGATGAAAGCCGGTAAAATGACTTACCGAAGATTGCGGCAACCATCTGGGACACTTGGCGCTTTAAGCCGGAGAGTTTGGCGGTCTTCTCTGTCAGAGCCTTCTCCGCCTGTCCGGCCTGGTTCACCAGAGTAGCCTTTCTTCGGCCCAAGCTTTCCGTTCAGCGTCAAAGTACGTCTTCAGCTTTTCTTGCGCAGCAATACTGGACACAAATTTGGCATTGGCCTTCCGGGTCTCAGTTTCTTGCATCCTCAGGCGGGTCTTCAGATCGGAGATGTCAGCTTCAAACTTCTTGCAAGCAGCCTGCATAATTTCCAGGTTATAGGATGAACAGTTATTATGCAATTTTAAAGTCCCAAGCACTTTCCAAGCAAAGACACTTGCCACTTGGGGGCTAATGCATATCGAACGTTTCTATTTACAAATTGCCGGTTCAAGCGAGTAAGCCGGAACTTAAGTCTACAACATATTCTATCATAAGTCGTAGACTTGGGGGCTAGAGTATGGTAAGAATAACAAGATAACTATGCAGTAAGCAAGAAGAAAGAAGAGTAGTACCTCAGACTTCTGCTGAATCTGGTTCACCATGCCGATCTCTACATCCCGGCTCTTGTGCACTTGGCTGACATAGCCGGAGACGATCTCTTCGATGTTCAGATTGGCGTAGTCGGTGAGGTCCAGATTAACTCGGCGGTGCTGTAGCAACTCCTCCTTGGCGGAGCACTTGGCCAGTGCAGTAGGTCTCCCCGGCTCAACAAACTCCGTTCAGGTGATTACCACGTCCGGGTCATTGACCGGCTAAGCCAAGCTGGAGGTCTCCGGGTTAGCAGAAGCTTCTGCAGTTGCCTTGTCGGTTGGAGCGGTGGCTTCGGGAGCGGAGGCAGCTGGTGGTTCTTGAGCTGCTACCTCCGGTTCAGGCAAGTCCGGCTCTTCGACCGGCTTGTTCTTCTTCGCCTTCTTGGTGAGCTTTGCCTGGGCACTGAAAGGACAAAAAGGTTAGTACAAAGGTATGAGCAAAGATAAGCACAACAAGAGATGATCATCATTACCCGGGTACAGTCTTGAAGGCCGGCAGGCTTGATTGCATCGAGTCACCAGAGGAGGGTGAGGTTTCCTGATAGTTTGAATCAGAAGAATTGAGCGGTTGACGTATAACACCCGCCAAAGGATGAAAAGGGTACAAGTTGGAGATAACCTCGGTTCGGCGTTTCCTCGATGCGTCGGGTAAGCCGGAGGAGAGGTCAGCGTCCTTGTTGGTCCGGGTGTGCCGCCGGCTCTCATGAGTCTGTTGCTTCAAAAGAAATTGAGGGTCTTGATAAGCTAAAGGATGAGAAAATCTTACTTTCCGGGTTACCCTTCGGACTTTCAGCCTTGGCAAGGGCTCCGAGTCGGAGGAAAGTATCATTACCTCTTCAACCACCGGGTTACTTGCTCCGGTATCATCCTGTTGATGAATAGTATTGATAAGGTGGACAGAAATAAACAATGAATACAACAAGAGATTACAGGTTCAGGGGTTACCTCTGACTCGGAGCTGTCGCTTAGTTGCAGCAGCTCTGAAGCAGTAGGCCTACTTCCCTTCTTGCGGGGAGCGGCTCTCTTGGCGACTTTCTTAGCCTTCCTGGCCTTCTTGGCCGCCTCATGGTCATATTTGACCTTCCAGAATTTGTCATCAGCCTAAAAAATACAATGATGATTTCTTAAAGATTCAGATGAAGGTTATCTACAGAAGAAGATAAGATGTTCAGATCAGCGGCTTACTGCTGGGGCTGGGTTGGTCTTGCAGAAGGGGGCTAACCCGGTCCTCCCGCAGTCTGCCAAGCTCTCATTTAAAAGGGCCTTGGTCATGTCTTTAGCAACGTCTTCAGGAAGATCGTTGCGGCTATGTCGCAGGGCGTCATCTTTCCGGCCTGTGTATTCACACATTAAGCCGGGGCGGCGGCTCAGGGGGATCACCCGCCACGAGATCCAGACCCGGACCAGATCAATTCCATTGAGACCATTGCCCAGGAGAGCCTTGATCTTGTTGATGGTGGGGAGCAGAGGTTGGCGCTCCGCCTGAGTTAACTTGTCAGACAGAGGGTGAGTTGGTTCCAGACGTGAAGGGCGAAAGCCGGGCAGCGGGCTCTCGTCAGCCGGCGACGTGTCTTGGCAATAGAACCACGTCTGGTTCCAGTCCTTTGGGTGACTTGGCGGCTCGGCGTAAGGGAAAAGGCAGTCTCTCCGTCGCTGAATGGAGATGCCGCCAAGTTCCAAGCTTGGCCCGTTGGCGCACTCGTTCTGACGGTTCAGGTAGAAGAGCTCTCTGAAGAGCAGCAGGCTGGGCTCCTCTCCAAGGTAGACTTCGCAGAACACTTGGAAGTTGCATATATTGGACACAGAATTGGGTCCTATGTCTTGTGGCCGCAGGTCAAAGAAATTCAGCACGTCTCTAAAGAACTTTGAGCCGGGCGGTGCGAAGCCCCGGCTCATATGATCCGCAAAAACTACCACCTCCCCGTCCTTTGGCTGTGGTCTCTCTTCTGACGGGTCAGGGGCACGGTAGGACATGACGTCCTTCTTAGGCAGGTAACCCGACTTCATGAAATCTGTTAAAGTCTCATCGGTGACGTTGGACCTCATCCAATTGCATGTGATGGGAGCTTTGGGAGGCATGGTGAAAGTCGGACGCCTATGATAAAAGGAAAATGTCCGGTTTAATTGTAAGCCGGAGGAAATTTACAGTTCAGTGTTTAAAGTGGCGGCTTATGGAGGGGCCTAATGACATATATCTAAGTGCATCGGGTTATCTAAGCCGCTGGTGTGCTTGAGAGTAATTCAAATTGTCTACAGCCTTGTTGTAAGTGAGCCGGAACATTTTACGGCGTGTGGCTTCCTTTGAGCCGGAAGGTTCTACGGTGCGTGGTTTCTTTAAACTGGAAATGTAAACCGCCATGACTTAACGGGTGCAGTTTTTTACTAAGTATGATGAAAACAGGTTTCACACGTTGCAGTAAATAATTTGGATCAAAACGGTCGGCTAAAAGGAAAATTTCTAGACCTAAAAACAGATGCAAAGGAAGTTCTTGGGCTCGAACGGAGCCTTTATGCAATGAAAAGAGATCTATTTGCATTTGAAATGGGTGCTAAACAGTCGCCGCGTTGGTTCTATACTATCTTAAGATCAAGAAGAGGCAGTAAAAATGAAAACTACCAAGAACTCGTGGGCGACGGCGAAGAACGGGAAGAACAACAGGAGCTTAACGTAGATCTATCCTACGAGGAGGAAGGAACTTACGGATGCAGGGGTTCGCCGCGGTTCTCTGGACGGTTCAGGGTGATGCAGCGGCCAAGGACGACCAGGACGCAGAGCTCTGTTGCGGCGGCGGCGGCGGAGGAGCTCGAGCAGCACGGGAGCAGCGAGAGGAAGGAGACGACAGAAGGGGGAGAATGAGAAAGACCCGAGGGTCGGGCTATTTATAAGGCCAGTCTCATAAGTGGGCGCGAGAAACGAGGAGGCCACGGCGCGGTTATCTCGCTCAAGAGGTGCCTCGATTTTCGGGATGGCAGTAAAGATAAGATCCGTTGCGGATCTGGTGGAGTAAAAATGGACTTAATGGGAGATGACGTCACGGCGGATTACCCGGAGTCCAGAGGATGACGTCACGCCGGGTTATAGCCTTCACACAATTGTAAGCAGGAGATTTTCAGTCGAAAGAATTGAAGATCGACATGAGCCGGCTCAAATCAATCTGGGGCCTAATGTTGAGGATATAAACCTTAGAGTCACCCGCCAGAAGGGGCCGGGTTACTCATAAGGGTCATCACTTGAAGCCTGGTGCTAAGCCTGAAGACGGTGGGCCAAAGATGGGCTTAAGACCCGGAGATGGCTTAAAGCCCGTAGTGATAAACCGCCGTATGGCGAGACTTGTAGTGTAAGGCAAGAATAGTTGGGAGTCCGAGCCGGACACTTTTATGAGCCGGCCGGGACTCTGAGAGCCGCTGGGCGTCAACCTCTCTATATAAAGGGACGACCCGGCAGCGGTTTAGGGACAAAAAAAGATCTCATCGAGAGCCAGGCATAGCAGTTAAGCTCCCTGGTCATCGAAACCTAATCAATACCACCTCAACTGGACGTAGGCCTTTACCTTCACCGTAAGGGGCCGAACCAGTATAAACCCTCGTGTTCCTTGTCCCGTTAACCCCTTCAAGCTTCCTAGCGGCGATGGCTCCACGACTAAGTCCTAGCTTGAGGACATCTGCCGTGACAATTCCACGACACTATGTGATATGATATTCCCTTCGTGGTCGGCTTTTGTTTTCCGTTTTGTATTTTGTCATGTCATGCATTTCATATCATGTCATCATGTGCATTGCATTTGCATACGTGTTCGTCTCATGCATCCGAGCATTTTCCCCGTTGTCCGTTTTGCAATCCGGCGCTCCTATCTCCTCCGGTGCACCCCTTTTGTTTTCTTTCGTGAGCGGGTGTCAAACTTTCTCGGAATGGGCCGAGGCTTGTCAAGTGGCCCTAGTATACCACCCGGAGACCACCGGTCAAGTTTCGTTCCATTTGGAGGTCGTTTGGTACTCCAACGGTTAACCGGGCATCCGCCATGTCCATCTGTGTGTTGCAGCAAAACCCTCCTCAAAACCAGCCCAAAACCCCTCCAAGTCATCTCCATGCTCTAGGTCGTTTGATCACGATCGTGTGGGCGAAAACCGCACCTCATTTGGAGCCTCCTAGCTCCCTCTACCTATTTATATGTGAGCACCCCGAAATTACATTCCCAGTCCCCGAAACCCTAACTCTCCCCGCCGCCACCGGACGTGTCCGGCGCCCGCCGGACATCTCCGCCGCCGCGTCCAGCGAATCGGGC
>NC_057808.1:241164989-241185780 GCF_018294505.1 Triticum aestivum | reverse complement strand
CCGGCGCCGCCCCGCCGCGGCCGCCGGTCGCCGTTCCCCCGCATCGCCGTCACCGGCCCGAGGCCCCGCCGCCTCCTCCCTCCGCCGGGGCCCGCGTCGCCGTTCCCCCGCGCCGGCGCCGCCATCTCTCCCTCCCGTCGCCGGCGAACAGGAGCCCGAGCCCGAGCCCGAGCTTTTCCCCGATTGGATCTGGTATACTGCGTTGACTTTCTCGTGCCCGAAAAATCCTCCAAGTCCTCAGTATTTTTGCATATGTGCCCCTGTTCAACAGTGCATAACTTCTTGCATGTAGCTCTGTTTCGCGCGTGTAATATGTCAAATTGTTCGTCTCGTGATGCTCTACATTTCGTTCAATTGCACCATGTTCATTAGAGGTCATCTTGATGCCCAAATCTCTGTTGCAAGAGGGCTAGTTGCTGTTATCCTTTGGTTCTTAGCAGAACTTGGAGATTTGTCATTTTTGTATCATTTAATCTGTGCATCTTATGGGCATGAGCTCTACATGTGTTTTGTTGTATGCCATGCCATCTTTCCAGTGGTGTATGCCATGTATTTTTGTGATCTCTGTGGTGACTGGCACAAGCATGCAAACCAGGCCCCGTAATGTTTCTGATTTCAGGGACTTCGTGATTTCTCTAAGTCTTTGTCTGCTGTTATTTTGTTGCCATGTAAACTTGATGCTACAGAGAGATCCATGCATATTTTGGAGATGTTCAGTAAGGATGATTTGTAGATATAGTTGTAATTGATCCATTCCTGCAATTGTTTGCAATTATAGAGTACCATAACATGACTCAATCTTACTCTACTTTTGCTATAAAATATTTCTGGCAGATTCTTAACATGATATGCAATTTTGCCAAGCTTGTTGTAGTTGATCCATACATGCTATGCTTTTGTTATCTTTTGTTTGCCAAGTCTGTGAACCTGTTATCTTTTGCATTTTTGCCATGCTTGTTTGAGCTTGTTATGTTGTGACCTAGCCGTAGCTCAGTGTTCATATTTTGTCAAGCATCTCCTATAGATTACTTTCATATGCTTTGTTGCTATGTTGGAGTGTTGTAGCATTGTTGCTTGTTGCATTTTAAGTGCTATCATGCTGTTAATCGCAGATTCGTGTCATTCTTGTTTTGCTTGCCATTTCCAAACCGTACATCCGTTGCCGGTGATCTTTATATCGATTTCGACCGAAATCATCCCATATTTCCAGTGGCATGCTTGGTTTGCCAAGTTACTGCCTTGTTCATCATTTTCCTTCCGGAGCACGCATATGCATCGCATATCATATCTTGCATATCTTACATGTTTTGCATCATGTTGCTTGTGCATTTCTCGAGGTTGATTGTGGTTCCGTTTGTTTGTGTTCTTGTCTTGGGTAGAGCCGGGAGACGAGTTCGTGAATGAGGAACCTGTTGAGTACGCTTACGAGGATCAAGCTTTCAACAACTCTGAGAACCTTGCAGGCAAGATGACCACCCCTCGAAATCACTTCTATCTTTGCTTTGCTAGTTGTTCGCTCTATTGCCATGCTGCGCTACCTATCACTTGCTATATCATGTCTCCCATTTTGCCATGTCAGCCCCTAACCATCCTTTCCTAGCAAACCGTTGTTTGGCTAAGTTATCGCTTTTGCTCAGCCCTTCTTATAGCGTTGCTAGTTGCAGGTGAAGTTGAAGTTTGTTCCATGTTGGAACATGGATATGTTGGAATATCACAATATCTCTTATTTAATTAATGCATCTATATATTTTGGTAAAGGGTGGAAGGCTCGGCCTTATGCCTGGTGTTTTGTTCCACTCTTGCCGCCCTAGTTACTGATATACCGGGATTATGTTCCTTGAGTTTGCGTTCCTTACGCGGTCGGGTGATTTATGGGACCCCCTTGACAGTTCGCCTTGAATAAAACTCCTCCAGCAAGGCCCAACCTTGGTTTTACCATTTGCCACCTAAGCCTTTTCCCCCGGGTTTTCGCGAGCCCGAGGGTCATCTTTATTTTAACCCCCGGACCAGTGCTCCTTTGACTGCTGGCCCAAACCGAGCGATGTCCGGCGCCCCCTGGGCAACCAGGGTCTATGCCAACCCGACGTCTGGCTCATCCGTTGTGCCCTGAGAACGAGATATGTGCAGCTCCTATCGGGATTTGTCGGCACATTCGGGGGCTTTGCTGGTCTTGTTTTACCATTGTCGAAATGTCTTGTAAACCGGGATTCCGAGACTGATCGGGTCTTTCCGGGAGAAGGTTTATCCTTCGTTGACCGTGAGAGCTTATGATGGGCTAAGTTGGGACACCCCTGCAGGGTATTATCTTTCGAAAGTCGTGCCCGCGGTTATGAGGCAGATGGGAATTTGTTAATGTCCGGTTGTAGAGAACTTGTCACTTGACCCAATTAAAATACATCAACTGCGTGTGTAGCCGTGATGGTCTCTTCTCGGCGGAGTCCGGGAAGTGAACACGGTCTGAGTTATGTATGACGTAAGTAGGCGTTCAGGATCACTTCTTGGTCATTGCTAGATGACGACCGTTCCGTTGCTTCTCTTCTCGCTCTCTTTTGCGTATGTTAGCCACCATATATGCTTTTGCCGCTGCAGCTCCACCTCATTACACCATCCTTCCCTATAAGCTTAAATAGTTTTGATCTCACGGGTGTGAGATTGCTGAGTCCCCGTGACTCACAGATTCTACCAAAACAGTTGCAGGTGCCGACGATGCCAGTGCAGATGATGGGGTCGATCTCAAGTGGGAGTTCGACGAGGAACGTGGTCGTTACTATGTGTCTTTTCCTGATGATCAGTAGTGGAGCCCAGTTGGGACGATCGGGGATCTAGCATTTGGGGTTGTCTTATTTTCATCTGGATTTTGACCGTAGTCGGTCTATATGTTTGTATTTTGGATGATGTATGGATTATATTTATGTATTGTGTGAAGTGGCTGTTGTAAGCCAACTCTTTATCCCATTCTTGTTCATTACATGGGATTGTGTGAAGATGACCCTTCTTGTGACAAAACCACTATGCGGTTATGCCTCTAAGTCATGCCTCGACACGTGGGAGATATAGCCGCATCGTGGGCGTTACAGGGCTACTGGAGTTGATATTCTAAAAACTGATCATAAGGGAGGAATACTTATAGAGTTAACAATATTTACCTCATATATCATTCCTTCATCATGTTCACTAAACTGGCTTCATAGTCACGACTTGTATACAAACGGTTCAAAACCCCAGAATGAATATCTTGGGCGCTGAGGTGAGCATAGCTTTCAAGTCTGCTTTCCACTTGCCCTTGTCAGCAGCGGAGATTTCTTCCTTGGCGCTGTGTTTGGACAGAGCAATGGGGTTGCCAGGAGATGTGAAACCAAGGCCAGTAACTACAACATCATCAGTGTTGTCATCAGTAGCTTTAGCTGGGCTTGGTGGGTTATCGGCATGACCCGTTGGATCAATTTCCATATGTTCAGCTTCAGTTTCTTGATCTTGCGGTGGCGGATCATCATGGATGTTATCAGCATTCAGATTAGATGGTTCGGGGGTCCTTTCCGGTTCAGAAGGAATAGCCTTTTTATTCACCTTAGCCTTTTTGCTGGCTCTAGCTTTGGCCCTGAAAATAATACAAGGTACATCAGGGCAATATAAATATCAAGTATAAAGGTATGAAGGGTCAGTTAAATGTGCTCACCCAGGAACTGTTTTAAGGGTTCGAATTTGCGTCCCTGTTGATTCGCCAGAGGAAGAATGGGAAGTTCCCTGATAATTTGAATCAGACGGATTAAGAGGATATCGGAAATAACCTGCCTTAGGATAATATGTGTCAGGAGTATAAGAGACCTATGGACGGCGTTTACGAACCGGTGTGTTCGGTAAACCGGAGGAAGTAACCACCTGGCCACTATGCCGGGTTGTGCGGCGAGCTTCATGTTGATGTTTCTTCAAAAGAAAGTTTGGATCCAAGTAAGCTAGAGGGTGTGAAAATCTTACTTTTCGGTTTGCTTGACGGGTTTTCTGTGTTGGCAGAGGATCTGAGCCGGAGGAAAGAATAATTACCTCTACATCACCAGCATGGCTAGCCTCAGCGTCATCCTGATAATGATCATTGTCAATGAGGTGTATGAAAAAGGAGCCAAGAGAATCAAGTTCTACCTCTGACTCTGGGTTATCAAGGTCATCATCGATGCTCAGCTCGGTGGATTCGGCGGTTTACTTGTTGGCAGGCTTTTTTGTGACCTTGGTCTTGGGGCGAGGTGTTTTGGCCGGCTTGTCTTGTGGCTTCTTCTTCCAGAACGGATCATCACCCTGTCAAAGATTGACAAAAATTATAAGGGAATATCAAAAAGATCGGATTAAAACAGGAGTTACGCAATTCTTACAGCTGGCAGTTTATTGGAAACGCAGAAAGGACTAAGCCCTGTTTTGTTGCAATCAGCCACCGGTTCATCCAGCATCTTCTTGACAGCTTCAGTAATTTCAGCGTCAGTCAGTTGAATATCAATGTGCCGTTGAGGGTCTTTCATGTCCCCTGTGTACTCGCACATTAAACCGGGACGACGGCTTAAAGGCAAGATGCTCCTAGATACCCAGCAACAAACAAAATCAATGCCTGTCAAACCGTTTTCCACAAAGGCTCTGAGCTTCGAAAGCTATGGGGCATATTTGGTCCGCTCCTTTGCACTAAGTCTTTGGGGGAGCGGATGTGTACTGGTAAGCCCGTGAGCACGGTAACCCGGCAAAGGGTTCTCGCTAGTTGGAGATGTATCTTGGCAATAAAACCAAGTCTGATTCCAATCTTTGGGGTGGCTATGATGTGTAGCGTGAGGCAAGCTGATGTCTTTCCTTTTCTGAATTGACACCCCGCCAAGTTCAGTATTGGGTACGTCTGTGAACTCGGTACGGCGGTTTAAGTAGAAGAAATCTCTGAACAATTCAACTGTGGGCTCTTCTTGTAGGTAAGCTTCACAAAATACTTGAAAGTTGCAAATATTGGACACGGAGTTAGGCCCAATGTCTTGAGAATGAAGTTGGAAGAAATGGAGCACGTCACAGAATTTTTCTGATCCAGGAGGGCTGAACCCTCGACTCGGATGGTCAACAAAAATGACCACTTCCCCATCTTTGGGTTCAGGTGGATTTTCTGGACCGGGAGCTCTCCAATGGATGACATCCTTTTTTGCTAAAGCGCCAGTAGCAACCCATCCATTCAGCTCTTCTTCTGTAACCTGGGAGGGAACCCAGTTGCAGGAATAAAACGACTTGGCCATTTGTTAAACAACCTGAAGGAAGGTTTGTGCCGGTTTAAGATTCATCGTTAATCCATTAAAAGTTAAAAGGCAGAAAGTGTTGAAGCATACTAAAGGTGTTAAACCGGAGATTGATGTTATCAGGTGGCATACATGAGCTATTGGCGGTTTAAGAGGGGACTAATGATACATGGCAGGTTATTATTTTTTGACGATAAACCGCCTTCACGGATAATGAAAGTACAGATCTGAAGGCTGGAAATAGCTAAGTGATGAAAACAGGTTTCACAGACTCATATCATAATTTCAGATCAACCGCGTGTCAGAAAATGGAAAAATATTCAGACTTAAATGTTGGTGCCTGAACAATTTTATGAAGTTCCAGATGGGATTGTTTATCTAAAAAAGATTTGATCTAATGGCAAAAAGGACTACGGCTACTGCTGCGCAGAAGAATATCAAGTTTGAATCCGTCATTCAGGTTACAGTGAAGAACAGGCCAACAACAGCACTGAACTTTTATGGGTGCTATCGAACCCTAATGAGATCTACAGAGGGGAGGAGGAAGAACTTACTGAGATTGGAGAGCGGCGGAGGCGCGCGAGAAGTATCTGGTCCGAACAGGTCGATGCAGCGGCCAAGGTGAGGAAGAAGCTTGGCAACGGCGGCGGAGCTCGAAGCGCTAGGGCGGCGCGAGGAAGACGATGAGACGAAGAGGCACAGGGGGGAGTAAAAATGACCCCCGACCCTATTTATAAGGTGAATGGATAAGTGGCAAGCGCGGGAATCGAGGAGGTCAAAAAATGGATCTGTAGATGTGCATACGCCTCGATTTTCGGAGATTCATTAAAGAAAAGGAGATACATTAAAAGATTTGGGTTCTGTGTAAAGTTAATGGCAGGTGACGTCACGGTGGATTATCATGATTCCAGAAGATAACGTCAAGGCGAGTTATAAGGTTTTGTGAAGGTAACGAAGGAGGGATTTTTCTAAGTGTTGAAGATTGATGTGAACAAGTTCAAATCAACATGGGGCCTAATGTTGGGGATATAACTATTGAGTATAAACCGCCCAGGAGGGGCCGGGTTATACTCATAGTAATTTACCCGTGTTGAAGCCCATGAAGACATGGAAGATGGCGCTTTATGGAGGAGACTTAATAGGAAGGCCCAAGGCCCAGAGGCGGGTTAAGGCCCATAGACATAAACCGCCATGGCCGTATGACTTGTTTTGTAAGATAGGGAAAAGTAGATACCGAGCCGGACACGTTTATGAGCCGGCCGGGATTCTGTAAACCGACTGGGCGTCAACCTGTGTATATAAAGGGACGACCCGACGGCGGTTTAGGGACAAGAAACAACAGATCGAGTGCCAGGCTTAGCATATTCGCTCCCTGGTCATCGAAACCCTAGCAATACCACCTCAAACTGGATTAGGCCTTTACCTTCACCGCAAGGGGCCGAACCAGTATAAACTCCCTGTGTCCTTTGTCCTGCCTAACCCCTTTAAGCTAACTTCGTTGCGATGGCTCCACGACTAAGTCCTCACACTAGGACATCTGACGTGACAATTCCACGACAGTTGGCGCCTATCGTGGGGTTATCGCATGATGGTTTCAAGTTCTTAGAGGGCAACTTCAAAGGGCTCAAGGGATACGCTGTCGGCCGGATGACCAAGAGTCGTCGCGGTAAGCTCTACATCGACGATGCAAGCTGGGGCCCCAAGGCCGGCTCAATCGAGTACGGGTACCGGGTCCCCTTCGACGAAATTCATGTTTTCATTGCAAGATTGGCGAACCGGGCCATGAGCTGGACATCTGCACCGACATCATCAAGACGGCTCAGCGTGCAAGACCCGCCCGAGTTCAGCTCGCCATGAAGCATGCCTTCGTAGGATTCATTAACAGTGCAGAATCTGAATCGGTATCTAACAGTGAGACGGTTGTCTATTCAGATGGCGAGTCATCCACCGGTGAGACTGAGTCATTATATCAGTTGCAAGATGGCCGGCTTGGGGGCTGTTCCGACGGCGGCAGTATTCGGGACCCCCATGAACCACCGAACCGGGTTGCAATCTTCATGGCCGGTACATAGCCCGTGCAACACTCATCAACTACAGCAGAATTGATATCCGGGTCAGCAGCGGCGAGGGCTGCCGAGGCAGGAGGCCCTGTGCGCCCGCCGGCTCAGGTCTTAACTGACTTGGTGGACAAACTGACAGCATTGATAACAACAGTGGTTAATTCGGCGAATCAGGATAAGCATAATGCGGCGGTCACGAAATTGCGTGATGAGATAGCACAAGCCAAGGAGGAGCTGAACGCGGAAAACACCAGGATGGCTGAAGAGTGGGCCGCTTTGGATGCTCAGGCACAGCGGATTCAGGCGGAGTCTTACCGGCTCATGCTAGACCAGAACGCTTCGAACAATGTCATGAGAAGGAGGCATCAGACTCGTCTGCCCCCGGTTTATGAAGCAAGAAATCTCTTTAACAAGCCAGGAGCAGGAACCAGTAACCCGGCAGTGGTAAACCGGGTCGAAGCACCCGGGACGGGAACGCAGGTTCAGCCACGCACGACGGACCCGCCTCGTCAGAACAATAACCCGCCTCAGCATGTGCCGACACCGCCAGGTCATTACTCTAACCCTTTGGATAACATGATCGCTGCGGCGTCGCGATTGGCGGCTCTTCCAGTTGAAGGCGAGTCTCCGTCGGCGGTTGAAACACGGAGGGATAGAGAGCTTCTTCAGACAGCTTTGGTTCAGCAGCAAGCTTATTCTTACAGTCGTGACAGGATTCATTCCACCCCTCGCCCGAGCCGGAGTTATAGCAGGCATATCAATGAACCGGCTGTGTCAAGCAGTGGGCGGAACCATATCCCGCCCCGTGGACATAACCCGGCAGGCGGGGGAGCTGATGCTCAGAATGTACTAGATCAAGGCAGAGCACGTCAAGAGGCCGAGTTAGCGGCACAATATGCGGCCCGTCAGCCTACTCCGGTTCGTTCAACAACTTCAGTGGAGCCAGGGGTAACCTTTAAGAATTTGGGTGTGCCATGTTTAATGCCAGCTATTCGTAATGAGCGTCTGCCCAAGGATTTCAAGGGTCCTTGCAAGGTGCCTAACTACACAGCCGACTTACCTCCTGAGGCGTGGATCGAGAGTTATGAGATGGCCATGGAATTGCTAGATGTTAGCGAAGCTGCATGTGCTAAGTATTTCCACTTGATGTTGGAAGGGACGGCCCGTACTTGGTTGAAGTGGCTCCCTGCTAACTCCATCGGATCACTGGCCGAATTAAAAGCCCGGTTTATCCAGAATTTCAAAGACACATGCAAGCAGCCCATGTCAATTGTGGATTTAGCCGCTTGTGTTCAAGAAGAAGGTGAATCGACGACTCATTGGGTACGCCGGGTTTCAACAATCCTGCACTCGTCAGATCGTATCAATGCCGATTCAGCGGTCTTAATGTTGGAAAGCAACTGTCGTTTCACGCCCCTGAAGCAAAAATTGGGACAGCTCAAACGTCACTGCAATGACATGGGGACACTCATGGCTGCATTGGTTAAGTATGCTGACTCTGATAGTACCAAGGACCCCGAGTCTGATGATGACAAACCGGGAAAGGGAAAGAAGAGCCGCAACACCAAGGGGCAGCAGCATAACCCGGCGGGCCAAGGAGGCAACGGTAAGCGCAAGGCTGATAATAGTTTTGACTTTGTGGCTAACACCAATGCACAGAACAATGGCCAGAGTCGCAAGGGTAGACCGCCCCCACAGACCGGAGGATCAGGCATTAATCTTGAGCAACTGTTGAATCAGCCCTGTCCAAGGCATGGTACGCGACAAAGACCATCCAGTCACCTCTGGAAGGATTGTTTTATCATGAAGGAGTTCAAAAACTCAAATCTTTTTCAAGACAACCATGGACCGGGTGGCGGTCCAGGATCCGGTTCACAGGGTCCAGGTTACGGTGGTGGCGGTTCAAGCTTTGGGTTCCAAGGTCATCAAGGTAATCAAGGCAATCCAGGCAATCAGGGTGGTTACCATCAACAGTCAAGTTAGGGGAATCAGCAGCAGCAGTCTGGGTATCAGAGTAACCCAAAACAGTTGAATAGTGGGCAGTACCACGTCTTCACCACGAGTTTGTGCAAGCGGGATCAGAAGCTTCATAAAAGGGCAGTAAACTCCGTTGAACCGGCAATGCCGCATTACTTGCGTTGGTCTGAGCAGCCCATTGTGTGGAGTCGAGAGGATCATCCGCCCCGGGTTGATAATCCGGGTCATCTGGCATTGGTAGTTGCGCCTCAGGTTGGAGGGTATAAGTTCACCAAGGTGCTCATGGACGGAGGGAGCAGCATCAATATCCTTTATTATGAAACCTTCCGTCGCATGGGGTTGACAGATAAAAATCTTAAACAGTCGAACACTGTTTTCCATGGTGTGGTGCCTAGTAAGTTGGCGTATCCAGTTGGTAAGATAGCTCTGGAAGTTGCTTTTGGAGATGATCATGACTCTAGATCAGAGACATTGACCTTTGAGGTGGTGAAAATCAAGAGCCCTTATCATGCCCTGTTTGGACGGCCGGCTTATGCTAAGTTCATGGCAAGGCCCTGTTATGTTTATCTGCAGCTCAAGATGCCGGGTCATAAGGGGACCATCACGTTACATGGGAGCCGGAAAATAGCTTTGGAATGTGAAGAGGGTGATGCCGCTTATGCTGAGTCGGTTTGTGCGACAGAGGAGTTAAAGTTTTATAAGGACAATGTTGATCCGGCGGATATGACTTCTTTGAAAAAGCCAACTACAGAGCATGATCCGGCCTTGAAGTTTAAATCGGCAGAGGAGACTAAGCTAGTTGATTTCGTTCCTGGCGATTCATCTGAGTAGTTCAGCATCAGTGCTAATCTGGATCCGAAATAGGAAAGCGCGCTCATTGAGTTCATCCGTGAGAACCGGGACATCTTTGCATGGAAGCCTTCTGACATGCTAGGTGTACCGAGGGAACTCGCTGAGCACACTCTTAACATTGATCCTAAGTTTAAACCGGTCAAGCAGTTTCTTCGCCGCTTCAATGAAGAAAGGCGTAAAGCTATTGGTGAGGAGGTAGCTCGGCTCTTGGCGGCTGGGTTTATCGTTGAAGTGTTTCATCCTGAGTGGTTGGCTAACCCGGTGCTGGTACTTAAGAAGAATGGCACTTGGCGCATGTGTGTGGACTACACGGATTTGAACAAGGCTTGTCCGGCTGATCCTTTCGCTCTCCCTCGTATTGATCAGATTATTGATGCTACGGCGGGTTGTGAGTGTTTGAGATTTCTGGATGCTTATTCTGGTTATCATCAGATCAAGATGGCAGTTAAGGACCAGGAGAAGGCAACTTTCATAACTCCCTTTGGAGCCTTCTGCTATGTGTCTATGCCTTTTGGGCTCAAGAGTGCCCAGGCGACTTATGAGCGATGTGTGCATAATTGTCTTCATAATCAGATTGGGCGTAATGTCATGCTTACGTGGATGATATTGTGGTGAAGTCCAGGAAGAAGGAGACATTGATAGATGATTTGAAGGAAACCTTTGATAATCTCCGGGTTTATAAGATGATGCTTAACCCGGCCAAATGTGTCTTTGGTGTATCGGCCGGCAAGTTCTTAGGCTTTCTGGTGTCTAAAAGGGGCATTGAAGCTAACCCGAAAAAGATCAAGGCCATTACTTCTCTGGCTAAACCGGCATGTATCAGTGATGTTCAACGTCTGGCGGGTCGTATTGCAGCACTAAGCCGGTTCATAAGCAGGTTGGGAGAGAAAGCTATCCCTCTGTACCAGATGATGAAAAAGATAGATAATTTTGTCTGGAGTGATGCTGCTAATGCAGCGTTTGAGGACTTGAAGAAGCAGTTAGCTGAGCCACCAGTCCTTGCTGCCCCTGTTGATAAGGAGCCATTACTGTTATATGTGGCTGCTAATGCCCGGGATGTCAGCGTGGCTATTGTGGTGGAGCGAAAGGAGGCAGGCAAGGAATATCCGATTCAATGGCCGGTTTATTATATCAGTGAGGTGCTTATTGAGTCCAAGCAGAGATACCCACATTGGCAGAAGCTGGTGTACGGAGTTTTCATGGCAAGCCGGAAGCTTAAGCAGTATTTTTAGGGTCATCCCATCACTGTGGCCAGTTCTGCTCCTTTGGGAGATATAATCCAAAACAGGGAAGCAACTGTCCGGGTTGCCAAGTGGGCCATTGAGCTTGGGCCTCACGGGTTAAAGTATATGCCTCATACGACGATCAAGTCCCAAGCACTTGTGGATTTCATCAATGACTGGACAGAGTTGCAGGCGCCGGAGGAAAAGCCGGATAACACATATTGGACTATTCACTTTGATGGGTCCAGGCAATTGGAGGGCTCGGGGGCTGGAATTGTTTTTACTTCCCCTCGAGGTGATAAATTTTGTTATGTTCTTCGTTTAATGTTCCCTTGCACTAACAATGCAGCTGAATATGAGGCCTTGCTCCACGGTCTTCGGATGGCTAAGGAGATGAACTTGAGTCGGGTAAGGTGCTTTGGGGACTCAGACTTGGTAGCTCAACAAGTCTCTGGTACTTGGGACTCCAAGGATCCACTCATGGCAGCCTATCGACGGGAGGTGGATGTTATTGCGGGTCACTTCAAGGGTTATCAGGTTGAGCATGTTGATTGGTGCAAAAATCAAGCGGCGGACGCTTTAAGCCGGTTGGGTTCTCAACGTAAACCGGTGCCGCCCAATGTTTTTCTTGACGTTTTGCATAACCCGTCGGTCAAGTTACCTAAAGAGGAGGATTTGGCTATTCCTGACCCGGAGGCACAGTTGCTGGCCGCTCTTCATGTTATCCCTGATTGGACGGTCCCATATTTGGCATATATGACCCGGGGCGAGTTACCTGAGGACGAAACTTTGGCCAGGCAGATAACCCGGCGGTCCAAGTCAATGATTATTGTCAATGGGGAGTTGCATCATTACAGTGTCACAGGGGCGTTTCAATGTTGCATCTCTCCTGAAGAAGGCTGTGAGATTCTGCGTGAGATCCACGAAGGAGATTGTGGTCATCATGCCGGTTCAAAATCTCTAGTAGCCAAGGCTTTTCGTCACGGTTTCTATTGGCTGACGGCTCATGCTGATGCTGAGGACTTGGTCAAGAAATGTGACGGTTGTCAGAAGTTTTCACGTCGAGCTCATGTTCCGGCTCAGGAGTTGAGGATGATTTCAATCACTTGGCCGTTTGCAACTTGGGGGCTTGATATGGTTGGACCTTTTAAGAGGTCCAAGGATAAGAAAACCCACCTTCTGGTGGCGGTTGATAAGTTCACTAAGTGGGTAGAGGCAGAGCCAGTCAGTAAGTGTGATGCAGCAACGGTGGTTCAATTCATGAAGAAGGTGATCTTCCGTTTTGGCTTTCCACACAACATTATAACAGACAATGGCACTAATCTCTCCAAAGGTGCTATGAAAGAATTTTGCCAACGTGAGCATATCCGGCTTGATGTGTCATCAGTGGCTGACCCCCAGTATAATGGTCAAGCTGAGAAAGCCAACCAAGAGATCCTGAGAGGCATCAAGCCCCGGCTTATGGTTCCCTTGCAAAGGACGCCAAGTTGCTGGGTGGAGGAGTTACCTTCCGTGTTGTGAAGCATTAATACCACCCCCAACAGGTCTACGGGTTACACGCCTTTCTTCATGGTTTACGGAGCAGAAGCAGTTCTCCCTAGTGACATCCGTCATGACTCACCTCGGGTGGCGGCTTATGTTGAAGCTGACAATGAAAAAGCATGTCAAGAAGCACTGGACCTGTTAGATGAGAAGCGAGACATAGCGGCGGCTCGTTCGGCAATTTACCAGCAAGATCTGCGTCGTTACCACAGCTGCCGGGTTAAAACCAGAACTTTTTAAGAAGGCGATCTGGTGCTCCGGCTTATCCAGGATCAGACTGATATGCACAAGTTATCCCCACCTTGGGAAGGATGCTTTGTGGTCAGTGAGAATCTGAACAACGGGTCATACTACCTTATCGATGTTCGAGAGCATAAAGACTCACGCAAGTCGGAGGAGGAGACCCACCGGCCGTGGAATATTACTCATCTTCGGCCTTATTACACCTGAGCCATAGGCTCTTCTGATGTACGTATTTTCGACAATGTATATATTATGATCAATAAAATAAACCGGCATCCTTGCTAAACCGGGGCCTTTGTCATTTTTTCTTTAATGAGTTTTTGGTTACATGGGGGCTTCCGGCTTATGCATGGAGTTATGATTACCCTTTGAACTGGCTTATAAGCCAATTGAAAAAAAAACTTGGGGGTTTACTACCCAGGTTAAATGGGCCAAAGAGAGTCTGTTGTAAAAACACAGCTCAAACATAGGTACCCCTTGGGCACAGCTCACAACGTCATTTGGGGGCTTTGGTCGTATCCGAACCATAGCTTATACCCTCTTGATTGGCATAAGTCCACCAGGATAATCATTTGGGGGCTCTGGTCGTATCCGAACCATAGCTTATACCCTTTTGATTGGCATAAGGCCACTAGGATGATCATTTGGGGGCTCTGGTCGTATCCGAACCAAAGCTTATACCCTCTTGATCGGTATAAGGCCAACAGGATGATCACTTGGTGGCTCTGGTCGTATCCGAACCATAGCTTAAACCCTCTTGATCGGCGCAATGCCACAATTATGATTACTTAGGGGTTCTGGTCGTATCCGAAGCATAGCTTAAACCCTATTGATTTTTATGTTTATTTAATAAGGCTTATTATGCTTTATGATTATAATGCACCAGTGTATTTTAACCGGCCCAGCTTTGTTCATAAACCGGCTACATCTGATAATTATCAGTGTTCAAGTTGTAGGTTATCACCCTTACTACACTGGTTTGGTAAACCAACAGTGTGATCCAATATCACAGGTATGATATATTTCATATTTGATTATTCTAACATTCAGCCTTGGTTATAAACTATATTAGTTTCCATGGTTGTGTATTGGGCGTTATGACCCGTGCAGCGGTAAACCGCCAGGATACTTTAAAAACTGATGTACGCAGGAACAGATTCAATAAACTGGTAATCTCATGGGCATACGCGGCATATCTCACTCCGGCACGATAAAATGTACGGGCACATAATTCCTATTTGCAACAATAATAACATCATTAATCCTTCCGATAGGTTTCTTAATGGTGGAATCCGCAAGATGCAAATTTAAAGAACAATCATCAAATTCACAGAAACCTAACAAATCACACAAAGTTTTTGGAATCGTGGAAACACTAGCACCCAAATCACATAAAGCATAACATTCATGATCTTTAATCTTAATTTTAATAGTAGGTTCCCACTCATCATAATGTTTTCTAGGGATAGAAACTTCTAATTCAAGCTTTTCTTCATAGGATTGCATTAAGGCATCAACGATATGTTTGGTAAAAGCTTTATTTTGAGCATAAGCATGAGGAGAATTTAACACGGATTGCAACAAGGAAATACAATCTTTTAAAGAACAATTATCATAATTAAATTCCTTGAAATCCAAAATAGTGGGTTCATTGCTATGTAAAGTTTTGACCTCTTTACCAATTTTTGCATCAAGATCTAAAAACTCCGAATCATTGGGACGCCTTTTAACTAAAGTTGACTCATCTCCAGTCCCAGCATTATCAAGATTCATATTGCAAAACAAACATTTAATAGGAGACACATCAATCACTTTTAGATCTTCATCCCTATTATCATCTAACTCTTCCGGTTTGGCGGCCATCTTATTAACTAAGGTGGCCTGCTTATCCAAAATTTGGGCTATTAACTTTTCAAGATGAGCAAACTGAGATTTCAAACCATAAAATTCCTTAGACATATCATCGAGCTCTTTATTCATGTGCTCCATAAAACCTTTTTGCTCTTTAAACTCATTTCTGAAGAAATTATTATGCTCAAATTGCAAGGACATAAAACTTCTAACGTTGTCTTCAATTTCTTCCAACCTCCTATGGTGAAGATCAATACTTTTTGGAAGAGACATCATGACAAAGAATCCAACACACAAGCACACAAGAATCAAGCGGAAAAAGGCGAATGGAAAAAGAGGGCGAATAAAATGGCAAAGGTGAAGTGGGGGAGAGGAAAACAAGAGGCAAATGGCAAGTAATGTAATGCGAGGGATAAGAGTTGTGACGGGTACTTGGTATGTCTTGACTTGACTTGAATTGGTGTAGATATCCCCGGCAACGGCGCCAGAAATCCTTCTTGCTACCTCTTGAGCATGTGTTGGTTTTCCCTTGAAGAGGAAAGGGTGATGCAGCAAAGTAGCGTAAGTATTTCCCTTAGTTTTTGAGAACCAAGGTATCAATCCAGTAGGAGATTACACGCCAGTCGCCACGTGCCTACACAAACAAATAAGAACCTTGCAACCAACGCGATAAAGGGGTTGTCAATCCCTTCATGGCCACTTGCAAAATTGAGATCTGATAGAGATAATAAGATAAATATTTTTGGTATTTTATGATATAGATTGGAAAGTAAAGATTGCAAAATAAAAGATGGCGGAAATAGTAAATTGATAGGAAAATAATATGGTGGAAGATAGACCCGGGGCCATAGGTTTCACTAGTGGCTTCTCTCAAGATAGCATAATTTACGGTGGGTGAACGAATTATTGTCGAGTAATTGATAGAAAAGCGCATAGTCATGAGAATATCTAGGCATGATCATGTATATAGGCATCACGTCTGCGACAAGTAGACCGAAATGATTCTGCATCTACTACTATTACTCCACACATCGACCGCTATCCAGCATGCATCTAGAGTATTAAGTTCATAAGAACGGAGTAACGCATTAGGCAAGATGACATGATGTAGAGGGATAAACTCAAGCAATATGATATAAACCCCATCTTTTTATCCTCGATGGCAACAATACAATACGTGCCTTGCTGCCCCTGCTGCCACTGGGAAAGGACACCGCAAGATTGAACCCAAAGCTAAGCACTTCTCCCATTGCAAGAAAGATCAATCTAGTAGGCCAAACCAAACTCATAATTCGAAGAGACTTGCAAAGATAATTAAATCATGCATAAAATAATTCAGAGGGAATCAAATATTGTTCATAGATAATCTTGATCATAAACCCAGAATTCATCGGATCTAGACAAACACACCGCAAAAAGAATTACATCAAATAGATCTCCAAGAAGATCGAGGAGAACTTTGTATTGAGATCCAATGAGAGAGAAGAAGCCATCTAGCTAATAACTATGGACCCGAAGGTCTGTGGTAAACTACTCACACATCATCGGAGAGGCTATGGTGTTGATGTAGAAGCCCTCCTTGATCGATTCTCCCTCAAGTGGAGCGCCGGAAAAGGCCCCAAGATGGGATCTCACGGGTACAGAAGGTTGCCGCGGTGGAAATAGGGTTTTGTGGTGCTCTCGGATGTTTTCAGGGTATATGAGTATATATAGGCGTAAGAAGTAGGTCGTTGGAGCCACGAGGGGCCCACGAGGGTGGGGGCGCGCCTACCCCCCTGGGCGCGCCCTCCTGTCTCCTGGATTGCGTTTGTTCCAAAAATAACTCTCCCGAAGGTTTCACTCCATTTGGACTCCGTTTGATATTCCTTTTCTGCGAAACACTAAAATAGGCAAAAAACAGCAATTTGCACCGGGCCTTCGGTTAATAGGTTAGTCCCAAAAATAATATAAAAGTGCATAGTAAAGCCCATTAAACATCCAAAACAGATAATATAATAGCATGGAACAATCAAAAATTATAGATACGTTGGAGACGTATCAGAGAACAAAGTGTGGACTTTGGTTGACTTGCCCGATGATCGGCAAGCCATAGAGAATAAATGGATCTTCAAGAAGAAGACTGACGCTGACGGTAATGTTACTGTCTACAAAGCTCGACTTGTTGCGAAAGGTTTTCGACAAGTTCAAGGAGTTGACTACGATGAGACCTTCTCACCCGTAGCGATGCTTAAGTCTGTCTGAATCATGTTAGCAATTTCCGCATTTTATGATTATGAAATTTGGCAAATGGATGTCAAAACTGCATTCCTTAATGGATATCATAAAGAAGAGTTGTATATGATGCGACCAGAAGGTTTTGTTGATCCTAAAGGTGCTAACAAAGTGTGCAAGCTCCAGCGATCCATTTATGGACTGGTGCAAGCCTCTCGAAGTTGGAATATACGCTTTGATAGTGTGATCAAAGCATATGGTTTTATACATACTTTTGGAGAAGCCTATATTTACAAGAAAGTGAGTGGGAGCTGTGTAGCATTTCTAATATTATATGTGGATGACATATTTTTGATTGGAAATAATACAGAATTCCTGGATAGCATAAAAGGATACTTGAATAAGAATTTTTCATTGAAAGACCTCGGTGAAGCTGCTTATATATTGGGCATCAAGATCTATAGAGATAGATCAAGACGCTTAATTGGAATTTCACAAAGCACATACCTTGATAGAGTTTTTGTTGGGGAATGTAGTATTTCAAAAAAATTCCTATGATCACGCAAGATCTATCTAGGAGAAGCATAGCAACGAGCGGGGAGAGTGTGTCCATGTACCCTCGTAGACCGAGAGCGGAAGCGTTTAGTAACGCGGTTGATGTAGTCGAACGTCTTCACGATCCAACCGATCAAGTACCGAACGTACGACACCTCCGAGTTCTGCACATGTTCAGCTCAATGACATCCCTCGAACTCTTGATCCAGCAAAGTGTCGAGGGAGAGTTCCTTCAGCATGACGGTGTGGTGACGGTGATGGTGAAGTGATCCGCGCAGGGCTTCGCCTAAGCACTACGTGAATATGACCGGAGGCGTAAACTGCGGAGGGGGGGCGCACGGCTAACAGTTATTGGTGTCTCCTCTAGGCGCCCCCTCCCCACGTATATATAGGTGGGAGGGGGAGGGGTGCAGCAAGGGCGCACCCAAGTAGGAGGAATCCTACTTGGGGCCTTGTCCAATTCGGCCTCCCCCCTTACAAAAGTGTTGGAGGGGGAAGGAAAGAGAGGGGGGAGAGAAGGGAAGGGGAGGCCGAATCCTCCCCTTTCCTTTCTCTCTTCCCCTCCTTCCTTATCCTCCTATTTGGCATATACGGGGCGCACCAGCCCACCAAGGCCCATATCTTTGCCCGGGTGTGCCCGGAACCCCTTCTGGTGACCCGATACGTACCCGGTACCCCCAGAACACTTCCGGTGTCCGAATACTATCGTCCTATATATGAATCTTTACCTCTCGACCATTTCGAGACTCCTCGTCATGTCCGTGATCTCATCCGGGACTCCAAACAAACTTCGGTCACCAAAACACACAACTCATAATATAAAATCGTCATCGAACGTTAAGCGTGCGGACCCTACGGGTTCGAGAACTATGTAGACATGAGCGAGACACATCTCTGGTCAATAACCAATAGCGGAACCTAGATTCTCATATTTGCTCCTACATATTCTACGAAGATCTTTATCGATCAAACCGTATAACAACATACGTTGTTCCCTTTGTCATTGGTATGTTACTTGCCCGAGATTCGATCGTCGGTATCATCATACCTAGTTCAATCTCGTTACTGGCAAGTCTCTTTACTTGTTCCGTAATGCATCATCCCATAACTAACTCATTAGTCGCATTGCTTGCAAGGCTTATAGTGATGTGCATTACCGAGAGGGCCCAGAGATACCTCTCCGACAATCGAAGTGACAAATCCTAATCTTGATCTATGCCAACTCAACAAACACCATCGGAGACACCTGTAGAGCATCTTTATAATCACCCAGTTACGTTGTGACGTTTGATAGCACACTAAGTGTTCCTCCGGTATTCGGGAGTTGCATAATCTCATAGTCATAGGAACATGTATAAGTCATGAAGAAAGCAATAGCAATAAACTAAATGATCATAGTGCTAAGCTAATGGATGGGTCAAGTAAATCACATCATTCTCTAATGATGTGATCCCGTTCATCAAATGAAAACTCATGTCTATGGCTAGGAAACTCAACCATCTTTGATTAACGAGCTAGTCAATTAGAGGCATACTAGTGACACTCTGTTTGTCTATGTATTCACACATGTACTAGGTTTCCGGTTAATACAATTCTAGCATGAATAATAAACATTTATCATGATATAAGGAAATATAAATAACAGCTTTATTATTGCCTCTAGGGCATATTTCCTTCAGTCCACCCACTTGCACTAGATGCAATAATCTAGTTCACATCGCCATGTGATTTAACACCAATAGTTCACATCTTTATGTGATCAGTTCACATCGCCATGCGACTAATACCCAAAGGGTTTTACTAGAGTCAATAATCTAGTTCACATCGCTATGTGATTAACACCCAAAGAGTACTAAGGTGTGATCATGTTTTGGTTGTGAGAGAATCTTAGTCAATGGGTCTGTCACATTCAGAGCCATATGTATTTTGCAAGTTTTCTATGTCTACAATGCTCTGCATGGAACTACTCTAGCTAATTGCTCCCACTTTCAATATGTTTCCAGATTGAGACTCAGAGCCATGCGGATCGGTGTAAAAGCTTGCATTGACGTCACCCTTTACAACGAACTCTTTATCACCTCCATAACCGAGAACTATCTCCTTAGTCTTCTAAGGATACTTTTGACCGTTCTCAAGTGATCCACTCCTAGATCAATATTGTACCCCCTTGCCAAACTCATGGCAAGGTACACAATTGGTTTGGTACACAGCATAGCATACTTTATAGAACCTATGACTGGGGCATAGGGAATGACTTTTCATTCTTTTTCTATTTTCTGCCGTGGTCGAGTTTTGAGTCTTTACTCAACTTTACACCTTGCAAAACAGGCAAGAACTCTGTAACATCCCAAATTTTCAATTTGGAATGTTATACATAGATCATCATTGCATATCATGTTTTATTGCATTCTGACAAATCCTCGATAAATCCTAAGCAACTCAAGGACCCTCGGAGAGAGTTGGGGATTTTCTCGTATTTTCATATTTGATTTTCATCAAATTATAAAACGAGGATTTTGGTTTTAATTATTTTTCTCTCCGAAAAAATATTTCATTTTTAAAAATAAACGAGAGGAGAAAATATGACTTCTCCAAAACAATTGAAATACTGGAGGAAAAATGTTAAAATCATTATTTGGAATTTATTTGGATTTTATATGCAATTTTTATTGCATTAAAAATATTGCATGTTTTCAAAATATTTATTTTGTGTTAAAACAATGTTCACCCTATTCTAGATTTTCTAACTAGACGGGGAAAATTTGTTTCATATTTTTCTGATTTTTATTTATTTTTCTACGATTTATTTTCCGCGGAACTTATTAAAAAAAAACCTGCGCGACGCCCGACCGGGCCGAAGCCCAGCCGAGCGCCGGCCCGCCCGCGCCTCTCTCCTTCTCCCGCACGGCGCCGAGCCGCCGCCGGAGTCTGCCATGGCCACGGCACCGAGCCGCCCCGGCCGCCCCCTTCCCCAAGCTGCCCCCCTCCTCCTCCTATATATAGCCCCCCTCTCTTCCTCACCTCG
>NC_057808.1:241156462-241164493 GCF_018294505.1 Triticum aestivum | reverse complement strand
CGCACCCCGCCGCCAAACCCCGCGCCCGCCAGAGCCCGTCCCCGAGGTACTGCCGCCGCCCGTTGACTTTGCCGGTTTTCGTTTAAAAAAAACTCTTCGTTTAAAAAAAACCCTAGATCGGTTTTTTCGGTTTTATTATTTTGCGAGCGTTCACCGAACCGTTCGTTTTAACGAACGCGTTCGTCGGTTTTTCTCTGTTAAAGAACGTCCGTTCTTTAACCGTTCATCCGTTTTTCTTTTTCGTCGGATTTTTCTGCGATTTTCTCAGATTCGATTTCTGATCGAATCTTCGATTCTGTTTAACTTCTCGCTCGTTTATCGGAATCAGGCGATTCAAGCGCCTAGAGTTTCGTCTCAAAATTCTCTTTCCGTTTAACCTACTCAAACAAGTTTTTGCTACAGTAAAATTTGACCTAGATCCAGATTAGTAAACGAAGTTTCTTTCTTTCGCCGTTTGACTTTCGTTGCTTCTTTCGAGTTGATTCTTTTTGCAAACCGGAGTTCTTAAGTTGAACTTTCTGGTTGGATCTTTCATTCGAGTTTTACCTGTGCATTAGATGAGTACTGATTGTATGCTTGTTTGTTTGCGATAGAGTACCCGGAGTGTGCCGCTTGTTACTTCGAATCGCTAGGTTTTGCGGATCATCAACAAGGCAAGTAACACTTTGATCATATACCTTCCATACCCAGTTTTATTGCATTAGATCTGTTTTCCTCAAACACTTGCATGATTAGGATCTAATTAAATTGTGGGTATTGGGAAGTAGTTGTGGTAGAACCTATTACCTGTTTTCTATTCAAACCCTTGGGAGTTACTTCTACGTTGCTATTATTATTGCCATGCTATGCTCGTAGACGTGGATTGGGTTTGAGTGAAATTCATGACAGATGTGAGATTGTTAATTAATGGTTTACTTGAGGTGGCAACTTAAACTCACATCTGGGTGGATTGAGGTACCTGGGTATTCCAGGATTGCCTGTTTTCTTTTGGACCGCCACCCAGGTTCAAAGGGATCATGAGATTATTCATGCTAGAAACTTCCGTGTGCAGCCGCAAGCTATTATGGGCTCTAGCATAGTTGACTAAGTTGTGTGAACTCTTACAGTGGTAGACTAGCAGATGTAGGGGAAAGTAGGTGTAACTGTCTACCCATACGTAAGGTGCAAACACTTCTGAAAGACTGTGTCTTGGTCATCCGTTACTCAAACACCATGCAGTGCGAGTAATCCAACGGAGGAGATCAAGTCTTGTGGGGAAAAGTGCACAAACCTCTGCAGAGTGTACAATCTAATCATGGTTAGCCGTGTCCCCGGTTATGGACAACTTGAGTATCTACTACTTGGATTATCGTGTGAATCTCATCACTATGTTACTACTAATTAATTTTGTTGGGTTATTGATGACTTTTTAATTGGGATTGAGATGTTGTCAACCATCTCAATGTTTCACAACCACCATGATAGTTAAATAAAATTTATTCCGTTGAAGTAGGATAAAATTGGCTTTTCGCAAAACTGTAACCATAGAGCTTTCCACCAGCCATATATGCATATAGTATAGCATTATTAATGTTCATTATTCTCTATGTGTTACTTTGCCAGCATATTCTATGTGCTGACCCGTTTTCGGGCTGCAACGTTTCATGTTGCAGACTTTTCAGACGACAAGTAAGGTGCCTTAGGTCGTGGTCTTATACTCAGTGATGCCGCTGGAGTTGATGGACTCACTTATCTTCCAAGTCTTCCGCTGTTATCGTTATTAGATGGCCTTAAGCCATGTTTATCATACTTAATCTCCTTGGAGATATTCGATGTAATAAGTGTGTGATTGCTACTCTGTTATAAATCCTCCATTTGTACTGTGCGTGTCAGCATTACTGATCCAGGGATGACACTGGTGCACAGCAGCACATGCCATTTGAGGTCTGGTCGCTACAAACTCCTTATCAGAGCACACGCTGACTGTAGGACACGACCACTAAGCTTAAGCCCTAGAAAGCTTCTCTCTTCTAATTTTCTGACCCCTCTCCACTTTCTACTCTTTTAGGAATGGCGAATGCAAGGAGCAAGTTCATGCAACCAGATGAAGACACGCTGTTTGGTCGACATTTGAAGGAAGTCACCAAGTACTTGAACATAGGAATACCAAGCATCACCGGAACCTACAACGCCACATTACCTGAAGAGGAGAGCTGGAAGATTCAAGTTATCATTCCAGGAAGGATGTTTAGTGCCATAAGATTGGTTTTCGAAGCACCAACTTGGAGTTTAGGGAAGAGCATGGCCGCACACATCGCCATGGGACGCATTGGAGAAGTCTACCACCAGGAGCTTAAGGATACAATTTACCAAATTTGTGGACGCCGAGACGCGCAATGGGAGATGAACAAGACCAAGAAGGATGGATCAACTGCAGCTTTCATCCAGGAGCAAAACCAACATATTCGTCGCCAGGAGAATCAGATGTGCACGGACAAGGAAGAACTGAAGAAGGCATTAACGAAGATGAAGGAACTCCAAGAAGAACTCAAGGCTACACGCGAAGATTATTTGGAGGAAATCAATGCACTAGTAGGGAAGATTGACGACCTGGAGAATAAGATTGGAGCATTTGTGGGAAATCCAGTGCCAAAAGCAGAAGTCGACGAATGCACTTGTCCGAATAACTACATCATCATCGACGACACCGACTCGGAACCAAGTGAAGACGAATGGGTTGATGAAGCTGGAGCAGACATCATGGAGTCTTCAACGGATCAGAATTTCTAGTAGACCACCATATCAGTAGTAGTTTTCCCCCATTTAATAGTATAGTTCAAACACTTTGTAATACTAGTTAGATCGATTGTTTTGCCTTGTTTGAATTGATTGAGTGATATTGATTGAATTTGTCTCATGAGCATATGGGTAGTGTTTTCTCTCTAGATCTCATTCTATTCTTAACTCTCATCTTTTCTAAACCTATCAGATGCCTCCGAGACGCGACACCGGATTTGTTTTCCCGCCAGAGATCACCCAGTTGATTCAGCAACAGAATGCCCTGATGCAAGTGTTAGTTCAGAACCAAGGCAACAACAACAACAACAACCCACCACCACCACCACCTGTTGATCACTTAGCCCGTTTCCTGAGGCTAAACCCGCCGGTGTTTTCCAGTAGCACCGAGCCGATTGTAGCAGATGATTGGCTCCGCAAAGTTGGAAGGGAGTTGACCACTGCAGGATGCACAGATGCGGAAAGAGTGCGTTTTGCCGCACATCAGCTCGATGGGCCCGCAGCATCATGGTGGGAGAATTATACAGCCACGCACCCTATTGACACTGTCACATGGGACCAGTTTCAGCAAGCTTTCCGTACAACTCATGTTTCAGCAGGAGCTATGGCTATGAAGAAGCGTGAGTTTCGTAACCTACGCCAAGGAGGACGCACCGTAGGCCAGTATGTGGAGGATTTCAGTAAGTTAGCACGTTATGCACCAGATGACGTTGCTACGGATGCTGCCAAGCAGGAGAAATTTTTGGAAGGGCTGAATGATGAACTGAGTATGCAGTTGATGGTAGCAACTTTCAACAATTACCAGGAGCTGGTAGATAGAGCTCTCATGATTGAAGGGAAGCAACAGCAGATTGAAAACCGCAAGAGGAAGTATGGACAAGGGAAGTATAATTCAGGAGCTCAGCAGAAGCCCCGTTTTACCCCGAAGCCGGGAGGACAGTTTCAGCATACCCATGGAGGAGGTAGTTCGCACAATCATAATGGCTCCAAGAATGGTAATGGGAATGGAGGAAGCAATGGACAGAACCGCACCAACCCATCTACCCCAGCCAAGAGGAACCTGAGCCAAGTCACTTGCTTTAAGTGCCAGAAGAATGGACATTATGCAAATGAATGTCCTGAAGCCCAAAATGGAAATGGCAATGGAAGCTCTGGGAAGAAGTCGAACCCGTTCAACAAAGGACATGTGAACCACGTGAGCGTGGAGGAGGTTGAAGCTCAGCCTGATGCAGTAATAGGTAAGTTTTTGGTTAAGTCATTTACTGCAACCGTTCTTTTCGATACGGGTGCATCGCATTCATACATATCAAGGGGATTCGTGAATAAGTTTAAGATGTCCACCAAAGTTCTCAGAAACCCTATGTTAGTAACCTCGCCAGGAGCAGAGTATATGGCCACCCAAGGATGTTTTCAGATACCATTGGCCATTGGTAGGCATGTTTTCCCCTCAGACCTCATTGTTTTGGAATCACAAGGTTTGGATGTGATTTTGGGAATGGATTGGCTATCGTTGTATGGAGGAAACATCGATTGTGCCAGCAAGACGATTTTGCTTACCACTCCAGAAGGAAAAAGGATCAAGTATGTATCTCGACATATGCCGAAGAGGACTCAAGTAAATTCCTTATCAGGAGTTGTACAGGAGGAAGTACCAGTGGTGAAGGATTATCCGGATGTATTTCCAGAAGAGTTGCCAGGCATGCCACCAGACAGAGACATTGAGTTCTTGATTGAACTTTTGCCAGGCACAGGGCCAATATCTAAGAGACCGTACAGGATGCCTGCAAAGGATTTGGAGGAAATTAAGAAGCAGATCAAGGAGTTACTGGATAAAGGCTATATTCGCCCAAGTTCGTCACCTTGGGTATCCCCAGTACTTCTAGTGGAGAAGAAAGATGGATCACTAAGGATGGTTGTTGATTACCGAGGATTGAATGAAGTGACCATCAAAAACAAGTACCCGCTGCCGATGATCAATGATTTGTTTGACCGCCTACAAGGAGCTAAAGTATTTTCCAAGATCGATCTACGATCAGGATACCATCAGTTAAAGATTCGAGAGCAGGATATACCCAAGACGGCATTTACCACCAGATATGGATTGTATGAGTATACCGTTATGTCATTTGGTCTGACTAACGCACCTGCCTATTTCATGAACCTGATGAACAAAGTGTCTATGGAGTTTTTGGATAAGTTCGTCGTAGTGTTCATTGATGATATTTTAATCTTTTCCAAGGACGAAGAAGAGCATGAGGAGCATTTACGATTGGTACTTGAGAAGCTCAGAGAACATCAGTTATATGCCAAGTTCAGCAAATGTGAGTTTTGGTTGAAGGAAGTTGGATTCCTTGGACATGTTATTTCTGGAGAAGGAATAGCAGTAGACCCTGCCAAGGTTGACACAGTGACAAGTTGGGAATCACCCACGACAGTTGGAGAAATCCGGAGTTTTCTTGGACTTGCAGGATACTACCGGAGATTTATCGAGAATTTCTCAAAGATTGCTAAGCCCATGACTGAGCTATTAAAAAAGGACACCAAATTCAATTGGACTGAGGAATGTGAAGCTAGTTTCCAAGAGTTGAAGGAACGATTGGTTACATCACCAGTGTTGATTCTGCCAGATCAACGCAAGAACTATGAAGTTTATTGCGACGCTTCTCGTCGAGGACTTGGAGCAGTGCTTATGCAGGAAGGAAGAGTTGTGTCATATGCTTCACGACAACTTAAACCCCATGAGAAGAATTATGCTACGCATGATTTGGAATTAGCAGCCGTGGTGCATGCATTGAAGTCATGGAGACATTTTCTCATCGGAAACCATTGTGAGGTGTACACGGATCACAAGAGTTTGAAGTACATTTTCACGCAGAAGGAGTTAAATCTCAGACAGAGGAGATGGTTGGAGCTCATTAAGGATTATGATATGAGATTGCATTATCACCCTGGAAAGGCTAACGTAGTAGCAGACGCGTTGAGCCGCAAGAGTCATGTCAACACCCTCATGACAGGAGAGTTACCTCAGGAGTTAGCCGAGGACCTTCGCGAGCTATGTTTGGAGATAGTCCCTAGAGGCTATATAGCGACATTGGAGATTCAGTCTACCTTGATGGAAAGGATCAGAGAAGCTCAGAAGACAGACAAGGAGATTGAAGAGATAAAGGAGAAGATGAGCAAAGGAAAAGCCAAGGGATTTCGTGAGGATGAGCACGATACCTTATGGTTTGAGGACCGCGTATATGTGCCAAATGATCCGGAGATCAGGAAGTTGATTTTGCAAGACGCCCATGATTCGCCGTACTCGATTCACCCAGGGAATACCAAGATGTATTTGGATTTGAAGAATACTTTCTGGTGGACCGGAATGAAGAAGGATATTGCGGAGTATGTAGCAGTTTGTGATGTGTGTCACAGAGTGAAGGCAGAGCATCAGAAACCAGCAGGATTGCTACAGCCATTGCCGATACCCGAATGGAAGTGGGATAAAATAGGCATGGATTTTATCACGGGATTACCCAGGACTCGTTCAGGCTATGACTCGATATGGGTTGTAGTCGACCGATTGACGAAAGTGGCTCATTTCATTCCAGTGAAGACCACTTACACCAGTGCTAAGTTGGCAAAGATATACATGACCAGGATCGTATGTTTGCATGGAGTTCCGAGGACCATTGTATCAGACAGAGGAACCCAATTTACCTCGAAGTTTTGGAAGCAGTTACATGAAACGTTGGGAACCAGGCTGGAATTTAGTACAGCATTTCACCCGCAAACAGATGGATAGACCGAGAGAGTCAACCAGATTTTGGAGGACATGTTGAGAGCATGTGCACTAGATTATGGATCTAGTTGGGACAACAATTTGCCATATGCGGAGTTTTCTTATAACAACAGTTATCAAACCAGTTTGAAGATGGCCCCTTTCGAAGCCTTGTACGGAAGGAGGTGTAGAACACCGTTGTTATGGGACGAAGTTGGAGACCGTCAGTTGTTTGGAGCAGATCTGATTAAGGAGTCTGAACAGAAAGTGAGGACGATTCGCGATAGGCTCAAGATAGCCCAGTCCAAACAGAAGAGTTATGCTGATTCTAAACGAAAGGAGACAGTTCACGAAGTCGGAGACCGAGTGTATCTTCGAGTATCACCACTTCGTGGAGTGAAGCGCTTTGGAGTTAAGGGAAATTTAGCGCCCCGTTTTATCGGACCATACAGAGTATTGGAACGTATGGGAGAAATTGCTTACAAGCTGGAATTGCCCGAAGGATTGTCTGGAGTTCATGATGTATTTCACGTTTCGCAGTTGAAGAAGTGCCACGCAGAGATGGCTGAGATACCACTGAGAGATACTGTGCCACTGGAAGCGATTCAGCTGAAAGTGATTTGACCTATGAGGAGAAACCAGTTAAGATTCTCGAGTATGCCAGCCGAGTTACCCGCAGCAAGGTTATCAAGTTTTGCAAAGTCCAGTGGAGTCACCACACGGAGGATGAAGCCACCTGGGAGCGAGAGGAAGATCTACGGAAAAACCACTCCCACCTGTTTTCTAGCCAACCCGAATCTCGAGGGCGAGATTCATCTTAAGGGGGGTAGGTTTGTAACATCCCAAATTTTCAATTTGGAATGTTATACATAGATCATCATTGCATATCATGTTTTATTGCATTCTGACAAATCACGATAAATCCTAAGCAACTCAAGGACCCTCGGAGAGAGTTGGGGATTTTCTCGTATTTTCATATTTGATTTTCATCAAATTATAAAACGAGGATTTTGGTTTTAATTATTTTTCTCTCCGGAAAAATATTTCATTTTTAAAAATAAACGAGAGGAGAAAATATGACTTCTCCAAAACAATTGAAATACTGGAGGAAAAATGTTAAAATCATTATTTGGAATTTATTTGGATTTTATATGCAATTTTTATTGCATTAAAAATATTGCATGTTTTCAAAATATTTATTTTGTGTTAAAACAATGTTCACCCTATTCTATATTTTCTAACTAGACGGGGAAATTTTGTTTCATATTTTTCTGATTTTCATTTATTTTTCTACGATTTATTTTCCGCGGAACTTATTAAAAAAAAACCTGCGCGACGCCCGACCGGGCCGAAGCCCAGCCGAGCGCCGGCCCGCCCGCGCCTCTCTCCTTCTCCCGCACGGCGCCGAGCCGCCGCCGGAGTCCGCCATGGCCACGGCACCGAGCCGCCCCGGCCGCCCCCTTCCCCAAGCTGCCCCCCTCCTCCTCCTATAT
>NC_057808.1:241137258-241155879 GCF_018294505.1 Triticum aestivum | reverse complement strand
CGGAGCCCGTCCCCGAGGTACTGCCGCCGCCCGTTGACTTTGCCGGTTTTCGTTTTAAAAAAAACTCTTCGTTAAAAAAAAACCCTAGATCGGTTTTTTTCGGTTTTATTATTTTGCGAGCGTTCACCAAACCGTTCGTTTTAACGAACGCGTTCGTCGGTTTTTCTCTGTTAACGAACGTCCGTTCTTTAACCGTTCGTTCGTTTTTCTTTTTCGTCGGATTTTTCTGCGATTTTCTCAGATTCGATTTCTGATCGAATCTTCGATTCTGTTTAACTTCTCGCTCGTTTATCAGAATCAGGCGATTCAAGCGCCTAGAGTTTTGTCTCGAAATTCTCTTTCCGTTTAACCTACTCAAACAAGTTTTTGCTACAGTAAAATTTGACCTAGATCCAGATTAGTAAACGAAGTTTCTTTCTTTCGCCGTTTGACTTTCGTTGCTTCTTTCGAGTTGATTCTTTTTGCAAACCGGAGTTCTTAAGTTGAACTTTCTGGTTGGATCTTTCATTCGAGTTTTACCTGTGCATTAGATGAGTACTGATTGTATGCTTGTTTGTTTGCGATAGAGTACCCGGAGTGTGCCGCTTGTTACTTCGAATCGCTAGGTTTTGCGGATCATCAGCAAGGCAAGTAACACTTTGATCATATACCTTCCATACCCAGTTTTATTGCATTAGATCTGTTTTCCTCAAACACTTGCATGATTAGGATCTAATTAAATTGTGGGTATTGGGAAGTAGTTGTGGTAGAACCTATTACCTGTTTTCTATTCAAACCCTTGGGAGTTACTTCTATGTTGCTATTATTATTGCCATGCTATGCTCGTAGACGTGGATTGGGTTTGAGTGAAATTCATGACAGATGTGAGATTGTTAATTAATGGTTTACTTAAGGTGGCAACTTAAACTCACATCTGGGTGGATTGAGGTACCTGGGTATTCCAGGATTGCCTGTTTTCTTTTGGACCGCCACCCAGGTTCAAAGAAATCATGAGATTATTCATGCTAGAAACTTCCGTGTGCAGCCGCAAGCTATTATGGGCTCTAGCATAGTTGACTAAGTTGTGTGAACTCTTACAGTGGTAGACTAGCAGATGTAGGGGAAAGTAGGTGTAACTGTCTACCCATACGTAAGGTGCAAACACTTCTGAAAGACTGTGTCTTGGTCATCCGTTACTCAAACACCATGCAGTGCGAGTAATCCAACGGAGGAGATCAAGTCTTGTGGGGAAAAGTGCACAAACCTCTGCAGAGTGTACAATCTAATCATGGTTAGCCGTGTCCCCGATTATGGACAACTTGAGTATCTACTACTTGGATTATCGTGTGAATCTCATCACTATGTTACCACTAATTAATTTTGTTGGGTTATTGATGACTTTTTAATTGGGATTGAGATGCTGTCAACCATCTCAATGTTTCACAACCACCATGATAGTTAAATAAAATTTATTCCGTTGAAGTAGGATAAAATTGGCTTTTCGCAAAACTGTAACCATAGAGCTTTCCACCAGCCATATATGCATATAGTATAGCATTATTAATGTTCATTATTCTCTATGTGTTACTTTGCCGGCATATTCTATGTGCTGACCCGTTTTCGGGCTGCAACGTTTCATGTTGCAGACTTTTCAGACGACGAGTAAGGTGCCTTAGGTCGTGGTCTTATACTCAGTGATGCCGCTGGAGTTGATGGACTCACTTATCTTCCAAGTCTTCCGCTGTTATCGTTATTAGATGGCCTTAAGCCATGTTTATCATACTTAATCTCCTTGGAGATATTCGATGTAATAAGTGTGTGATTGCTACTCTGTTATAAATCCTCCATTTGTACTGTGCGTGTCAGCATTACTGATCCACGGATGACACTGGTGCACAGCAGCACAGGCCATTTGAGGTCTGGTCGCTACAAACTCCTTCTTTGACTGTTCCATTTTGAACTACTTCAAAATCTTGTCAAGGTATGTACTCATTGAAAAAAAACTTATCAAGCGTCTTGATCTATCACTATAGATCTTGATGCCCAATATGTAAGCAGCTTCACCGAGGTCTTTCTTTGAAAAACTCCTTTCAAACACTCCTTTATGCTTTCCAGAAAAATTCTACATTATTTCATATCAACAATATGTCATTCACATATACTTATCACAAAGGCTGTAGTGCTCCCACTCACTTTCTTGTAAATACAAGCTTCAACGCAAGTCTGTATAAAACTATATGCTTTGATCACACTATCAAAGCATATATTCCAACTCCGAGATGCTTGCACCAGTCCATAAATGGATCGCTGGAGCTTGCACACTTTGTTAGCACCTTTAGGATTGACAAAACCTTCTGGTTGTATCATATACAACTCTTCTTTAATAAATTCATTAAGGAACGCAGTTTTGATATCCATTTGTCAGATTTCATAAAATGTGGCAATTGCTAACATGATTCAGACAGACTTTAAGCATCAATACGAGTGAGAAAATCTCATCGTAGTCAACATCTTGAACTTGTCAAAAACCCTTTTTGACAAGTCGAGCTTTGTAGATAGTAACACTACTATCAGCGTCCGTCTTCCTCTTGAAGATCCATTTATTCTCAATGGCTTGCCGATCATCGGGCACCTCAACCAAAGTCCACACTTTGTTCTCATACATGGATCCCATCTCAGATTTCATGGCCTCAATCCATTTTGCGAAATCTGGGCTCATCATCGCTTCCTCATAGTTCGAAAGTTCATCATGGTCTCGTAACATGACTTCCAGTACAGGCTTACTGTACCACTCTGGTGCGGATCGTGCTCTGGTTGACCTATGAAGTTCTGTAGTAACTTGATCCGAAGTTTCATGATCATCATCATTAACTTCCTGACTAATTGGTGTAGGAATCACTAGAACTGATTTCTGTGATGACCTGCTACCTCTGGAGCATGCGTTGGTTTTCCCTTGAAGAGGAAAGGGTGATGCAGCAAAGTAGCGTAAGTATTTCCCTCAGTTTTTGAGAACCAAGGTATCAATCCAGTAGGAGACTACATGCAAGTCGCCAAGTACCTGCACAAACAATCAAGAACCTTGTAACCAACGCGATAAAGGGGTTATAAATCCCTTCACGGCCACTTGCAAAAGTGAGATCTGATAAAGATAATAAGATAAATATTTTTGGTATTTTTGTTGTATAGATTGGAAAATAAAGATTGCAAAATAAATAGTAAACTAGAATTGTAGATCGGAAACTGATATGATGTAAAGTAGACCCGGGGCCATAGGTTTCACTAGTGGCTTCTCTCATGATTGCATGTATTACGGTGGGTGAACAAATTACTACCGAGCAATTGATAGAAAAGTGCATAGTTATGATGATATCTAAGGCAATGATCATGAATATAGGCATCACTTCCGTGTCAAGTAGACCGAAACGATTCTGCATCTACTACTATTACTCCACACATCGACCGCTATCCAGCATGCATCTAGAGTATTAAGTTCATAAGAACGGAGTAACGCATTAGGCAAGATGACATGATGTAGAGGGATAAACTCAAGCAATATGATATAAACCCCATCTTTTTATCCTCGATGGCAACAATACAATACGTGTCGGTTCCCTTTCTGTCACTGGGATCGAGCACCGCAAGATTGAACCCAAAGCTAAGCACTTCTCCCATTGCAAGAAAGATCAATCTAGTAGGCCAAACTAAACTGATAATTCGAAGAGACTTGCAAAGATATCAAATCATGCATATAAGAATTCAGAGAAGAACCAAATAATATTCATAAATAATCAAATTCATAAACCCACTATTCATTGGATCTCGGCAAACACACCACAAAAGAGTATACATCGGATAGATTTCCAAGAACATCGAGGAGAACTTTGTATTGAGAACCAAAGAGAGAGAAGAAGCCATATAGCTAATAGCTATGGACCCGAAGGTCTGTGGTAAACTACTCACACATCATCGGAGAGGCTATGGTGTTGATGTAGAAGCCCTCTATGATCGAATCCCCCTTCAGCAGATCGCCGGAAAAGGCCCCAAGATGGGATCTCACGCGTACAGAAGGTTGCGGCGGTGGAAAAGTGGTTTCGTGGCTTCCCTGGATGTTTTTAGGATATAAGAGTATATATAGGCGAAAGAAGTAGGTCGGTGGAGCTACGAGGGGCCCACGAGGGTGGGGGCGTGCCCTCCTGCCTCATGGCCGCCTCGTTGCATCTCTGACTTCCACTCCAAGTCTCCCGGATTGCGTTTGTTGCAAGAAAGATCCTCGCGAAGGTTTCGTTCCGTGTGGATTCCGTTTGATATTCTTTTTTTGCGAAACACTGAAATAGGCAAAAAAAACAACAATTTGCACTGGGCCTTCGGTTAATAGGTTAGTCCCAAAAATAATACAAAAGAGCATATTAAATCCCATTAAACATCCAAAACAGATAATATAATAGCATGGAACAATAAAAAATTATAGATACGTTGGAGACGTATCATGACCTACTTTCCAATTCGGGAGAAGTTACAATTACCTAATCAAGTTCTACTTTTCCTCCCACTCACTTCTTTTGAGAGAAACTCCTTCTCTAGAAAGGATCCATTCTTACCAAAAAAAGATCTTGCCTTCGAATCTGTGATAGAAGGTGTACCCGACAGTTTCTTTTGGGTATCCTATGAAGAAGCACTTCTCCGATTTGGGTTTGAGCTTATCAGGCTGAAACTTTTTCACATAAGCATCGCAACCCCAAACTTCAAGAAACGACAGCTTAGGTTTCTTGCCAAACCATAGTTCATATGGTGTCGTCTCAACGAATTTAGATGGTGCCCTATTTAACATGAATGCAGCTGTCTCTAACGCATAACCCCAAAACGATAGTGGTAAATCAGTAAGAGACATCATAGATCGCACCATATCTAATAAAGCACGGTTACGACGTTCGGACACACCACTACGATGTGGTGTTCCAGGTGGCGTGAGTTGTGAAACTATTCCACATTGTTTCAAATGAAGACCAAACTCGTAACTCAATTATTCGCCTCCGCGATTAGATCGTAGAAACTTTATTTTCTTGTTACGATGATTTTCCACTTCACTCTGAAATTCTTTGAACTTTTCAAATGTTTCAGACTCATGTTTCATTAAGTAGATATACACATATCTGCTCAAATCATCTGTGAAGGTCAGAAAATAACGATACCCGCCGCGAGCATCAACACTTATTGGACCGCATACATCAGTATGTATTATTTCCAACAAGTCAGTTGCTCGCTCCATTGTTCCAGAGAACGGAGTCTTAGTCATCTTGCCCATGAGGCATGGTTCACAAGCATCAAGTGATTCATAATCAAGTGATTCCAAAAGCCCATCAGCATGGAGTTTCTTCATGCGCTTTACACCAATATGACCTAAGCGGCAGTGCCACAAATATGTTGCACTATCATTATCAACTTTGCATCTTTTGGCATCAATATTATGAATATGTGTATCGTTATGATCGAGATTCAATAAACCATTTATATTAAGTGTATGACCCTAGAAGGTTTTATTCATGTAAACATAACAACAATTATTCTTTGACTTAAATGAATAATCGTATTGCAATAAACATGATCCAATCATATTCATGCTCAATGCAAACACCAAATAACATTTATTTTGGTCCAACACTAATCTCGAAGGTAGAGGGAGTGTGCGATGGTGATCTTATCAACCTTGGAATCATTTCCAACACACATCGTCATTTCGCCCATAACTAGTCTGTGTTCATTCTGCAACTCTTGTTTTTAGTTACTACTCTTAGTAACTAAACCAGTATCAAATACTAAGGGGTTGCTAGAAACACTAGTAAAGTACACATCAATAACATGTATGTCAAATATACTTTTGTTCACTTTGCCATCCTTCTTATCTGCCAAGTATCTAGGGCAGTTCCACTTCTAGTGACCATTTCTTTTGCAGTAGAAGCACTCAGTTCCAGGCTTGGGTCTAGCTTTGGGCTTCTTTATGGGAGCAGCAATTTGCTTGCTATTCTTCTTTGAAGTTCCTCTTGCTTTCCCTTTGCTCTTTTACTTGAAACTAGTGGTCTTGTCAACCATCAACACTTGATGCTTTTTCTCGATTTCTACCTTTGCCGATTTCAGCATCACGAAGAGCTCGGGAATCGTTTTCGTAATCCCTTGCATATTATAGTTCATCACGAAGTTCTAGTAGCTTGGTGATAGTGACTAGAGAACACTATCAATCACTATATTATCTGGAAGATTAACTCCCACTTGATTCAAGCGATTGTAGTACCCAGACAATCTGAGCACATGCTCACTAGCTGAGCTATTCTCCTCCATCTTGTAGGCAAAGTACTTGTCAGAGGTCTCATACCTCTAGACATGGGCATGAGTTTGAAATACCAATTTCAACTCTTCGAACATCTCATATGCTCCGTGGCGTTCTAAACATTTTTGAAGTCCCGGGTCTAAGCCGTAAAGCATGGTGCACTAAACCATCAAGTAGTCATCATACCGAGCTTTGTCAAACGTTCATAACGTCTACATCTGCTCCTGCAATAGGTCTGTCACCAAGCGGTGCATCAAGGACATAATTCTTCTGTGCAGCAACGAGGATAATCCTCAGATCACGGATCCAGTCCGCATCATTGCTACTATCACCTTTCAACTTATTTTTCTCTAGGAACATAACAAAATAAACGGGGAGCTATATCGCATGCTATTGATTTACAACATAGATATGCAAATACTATCGGACTAAGTTCATGATAAATTAAAGTTCAATTAATCATATTACTTAAGAACTCCCACTTACATAGACATCCCTCTAATCATCTAAGTGATCACGTGATCAATATCAACTAAACCATGTCCGATCATCACGTGAGATGGAGTAGTTTTCAATGGTGAACATCACTATCACTACAAAAAAGTACACTTCCGTGATGATACATGTTTGTCACAGTAGGTCGCATTTTTTGTCATGCATGTACATCCATGACAATTTTATGACAGAATCAAGATAGTCATACTTGTGCTGTCGTAGAAGTGTTCCATGACATTACCAAAATTATCATCACGGAAGTGTCCACTGCCATGACGATAAATCGCGCATCACAGAAGTGCTTTCGTCAAGGGTTTCCAACACGTGGCATCCACCGTAACGGAACGGCGTTAAGCTATCGGGTCCGGTTTTGGATCCGATAACCCGTTAACAGCCCCGACCAATTGGGATTTTCCACGTGTAAAATCATCATTGGCTGGAGGAAACACGTGTCAGCTCACCGTTGGGATAGATGTCATCCACTCATTGGACACAAAGCGCCTATGATACGTCGACATGTGGCACGGCCCAACAGAGTCCCATTCCTGTGAAAAGGCCGGCCCGTTTGACTTGTCCAAAAGGTGGCGGGCCGGCCCACGGCAAGCCTGTTAACGGCATGTTCCCATATAGCCCATTTACAGCCCGCTAACCCAGGGCCCGTTTACGGCCTAACCGAATTAGGCCCAGTAGCGTCATCTGGGCCGTCCAATATAATTCCAGCCCGTTTTAACTTCCGGCCCATGTATGGCCCATGACGTCTTTCGGCCCATATGAGGCCCTTATTACTCTCGACCCATTAACGGCCCGTGGTAAAACTGGCCCGTAATGAACAGTGTATCACTTTATACCCATTAACGGCCCGAGGTGAAACTGGCCCGTAATGAACAGTGTATCACTTTATACCCATTAACGGCCCATTATTCAGTTGGGCCGTTTCCAGCCCATGTTATCTTTCGGCCTTCTCGGGGCCCATTTATTCTTGGGTTCATTTCCACATTCGTTTACTTACGGCCCGTTACTGTCATTTTCTGCTTGTGGGCCAAATTCAGCCTGTGGTTACAGTCGGCCCGTTTGTGGCCCGTTAATACGTTGGGCCGTTTTGATAGCGTCATCAAAATACGGCCGATTAACGACGGCCCGTTATGGTCGGCCCATGAACGGACGATTTCAACTCTAGCCCATTTACGGCCATAATGTGGTCTGTTATTGGCACATGTTTGGCCAACCGATCATAAGCCCGTAGAAGGCCCATTGATGACACGGCCCATAGAAGGCCCCATTGTGTCTACGGCCCATATAAGGCCCATTGTTTCTACGCCACGTAGAAGGCCCATTGTTTCTACGACCCTTAGAAGGCCCATTGTTTCTACGGCCCATAGGAGGCCCATGTAAACTACAGCCGATGGGCATCAAAGTTCGCCACCAGTGCAGATATAGGGAACACCCTACAATATACAAAAATGGCTTGCTGTTTTCTTCAGCCGGTGGCTGCACGTTAAGAACAAATTTTGTATCACACCAAAACAAATTACAACTATAAAACAAAAGGAAGGTTGGCATAAAAGTTAACAGTCTAGCAGATAAATGCACCACCAGAAGTTCAGAAACTCAGTACCTGACTGTTACGTTTTCATGCTGTATTGTCTGATGGAGCACCATAACCTTGGCCTTCAGTTCTCCTAGGCTCCTGAACAACATAGCAAATGTCTGATAGTCTGGTTTCAAAACCATGCATATCTTGACAACATCGAACAATGTCTCTCCTTGTTTCACAAAGGGTCTCTGTTAGGGAATGGACTTGTGTATGGAGCGGAGATACAACATTGTTTTGAGCTTGCATATCTTGATCATGAGGCAGTTTGGACGAGATTGCCTTAACAACCAACCCAGTATTACGCAGGAACATGCTTTTGGCACTGTTAGTGGACATGTACTAACCCACTACAGCAAGAGCTGACATTGCGGTTATAGTTGCCTCGCCACCTTCAGAAGGTGGTGGTTCCACCATTTTTTCCATAGCTCGCTGAAAATTTGTGGTTTTACATTAGTAGTACTAGAACAGAAGATATTAAGGAGGCAGCAAAACCAAACAAAATAGCTTTGGTATATATACAGAACTTATTCTGGTGAACCCATGTAAAATAATAGTTGTATTTCATTGCAAAGTACATAATAAAACCAGGTTCCAAACATATGGCCATGTACCATCGCTAATGTATTGTCTATTTCTTCACATTGTATTGAGGGCTAAGGATAAAGGGACGAAGTTTATAATACGGTAAGCATAGTATGACATCATTCATATCACAAAACAACTGAGAACAGACAAACATGCAATTGTAACGTTATGTGGGCAAGTCTAGCACAGAACTAGATTACAGGTCAAGATCAAAGAAACATCACTCCTCTCTTTTAAACCTTGTAAGGTGCAATGATACGCTAAGACAATTGTGTATAAAATTGAAAAGAGTAATAGACATTGGCTGCAAACCATGCAGTTCAAGGCACAAGTCAGAGTAAGTAGTAGTCAAAAGGCATGAGGATTAAGGACTTACAACAGCGGCTTTGACTGGTGTAGTCATGCCCTTCTTTACTGCTGGTGTGACAGTCCTTGAAGATTTCTGCAACATTTGGTTCAGGTACTTTTTGGTCCTTGCGGGCTTTCCTCTGCATTTGGATAAGTCAATATAGATCTGATAATAAGGTACAGCAAAAAGAGTGAAACAGCAGCTAATTACAAGAGCCTCGCAGTGTGTAATATAGCTACGAGATCCTGTCGTCTGTTGGAATTTTACTTTCGTACGGTTGGCCTTGTTCTTTAAACAGTTCACCTACAAGAAGATAGATTTGTGTGGCACATGTGTAAATAGTACTTCAACATGTGATCTGATCACATATATATAATGTACCTGATACTTCGGATCGGACCAGTGTTTAACGAGGCCTCTCGAGTCTTCATCAGATATATTTTCCACTAGAGATGTTTGGGCAAGTTCACTGTTAGCCTTGCCTTCAAAGTGAGTTTTCCTCAAGTTATACCGATACTGTCGCAGAGCAGACTTGAAAACATGGGTGCAAGCTTGTCTGGTTGCATCATCTTGGCTATCCAACTTGAACCTCATCTGTTGAAAATTATGGGAGTCTCGTTATCAGCAACCTAGAAAGTATTGGACAGAGCAAGACGATATTACTAGTTTCCATACATAACCATACTTATAGATAAATGGTCGAGGAAGGTGTTGAACTGGGTTTCGTCTTTGTCATTCCTGTACTGAATCCATGTTGGGAGGATACGTACATGACACCTAACAGCAGCCGTTGCCTCTGATACTAACTTGGCTGACTCTGTAGCATCACGTGGCCTTTTTAAACCTGTCTCAAAACGGATCTCCATTATTCCTCCTCTAGATTTAGTTAACCTATCGAGCATTATCCCTGATGTTTGTTTCCTCTTGCGCCTAGGTGCTAGTCCAACAACAAACATAGGAAGTGTTAGTGTACATCAAACTGCGAGACTACATATAAAGAAGCATGCAACTGTAACTTGACTCCAGCAACTACCTTCTTGCTGTTGAAGCTCACAAAGTTCATCTGATCTTGCCAACTCATCTTGTGTCAAGAGTGCTTTAGAAGTAGTGTCAGGTGGCAAGGGAGCTTGGGAACGTGCTGCTAGCTGAGTTGACCAACGAGTAAATCGTGCAGCTGGTGGTACTGTGGAAGGTGTTGCAACAACTAGGGTTGTCTCTGCTTGTTTGGTGGTAGCTATTTCTTTCTGTTTGGCTTGTTCTGCAGCTCGTGTAGCACGGGATACCCTGTCAGTACAATTTTCCGCTGGACTTTGACCTTCTATTGCACCATCAGTACCAGCAGAATCTGCAGGATTGTTCTGCTTCCCTTTCCCAGTCCTTCTGTCTTGCTTCCTCTTTCTCTATGCCATGTTAAGTCAAGCCGACAAGAAAAAGAATAACAATTTAGTTCTTCAGAACAAATGTACTTTGATGTAAGAACATGGTGTGATAGACAGATATTATATGTTCTAGAAACAGGAACACGTGTCTTAGTCACAAGTATAATGTGTAAAGTAAGCAGATGAAATTCAACAAAATTAGAAGCAATACAAGCTAGACATCATACATAACATGCAACCACATATAACAGTGCAAGTTAGAGGGAGCACCTATGATGGTGCACTAGGGGAGACGTACTCATCACCAACACAGCTACGTTGAGTGTCTATGTGTGTGTTGTCTTGGAAATCATCTTGGGGGATGGAGGAGTAGAATCTGTAGAGGCCCTCCATTTGGAAGGAGCACCTTCATCCGCTGCCTTGCTAACTTCCTTCCGCTTTATTGATTTTGAATTGCCAAGTAAAACCAACAAGAAAAAGCAATAAAATTCACTCTTCATAACTCATTCGTGCATGATACTCACAATCACTACATTGATGTAAGGCAAACACATGATTCCAGGATGGAATAATACAAAAAACAGGACGGCATGGCATATTCACAACTGTTTGTGTAAACTAAGCAGAAATCATTTCACCAAATAAGAAGAAATGCAAGCTAGACACCACGTGAAAGATGCAACCAATATGACTCTGCCAAGTTAAAAGTGTCCCATCATAAATGGCATTTCAACAAATTAGAAGCAGCGCATGCTATAAATCATGTCAAAGATGCAACTAATACCACACTGCATATGCTGAAGGTGTCTCGTCATATTGATTTATGCGGGATACAAAAAAACAATAGTTTTATGTGAGCACAAGCTTAATAGACAGATGTACTATGTACTAAATACAGGAAGGCATGTCACATTAATAGGTATAATGTATAAGCTAAGCAGAATAGCACATGCAATTTAACCAGATTGGAAGAATTACAATCTAGACACCATATGCAACATGCAACCACATATCATGCTGCCAAGTTAGAGCAAGCACCTGCGATGCTAGTGTAGGGGAAATGCAGTAATCAACTATAGAGCTACGTTCACTATCTTCATCTAGCCTTGCTGTTTCTTGAGAATCATGTCGGGAGGCTGACGCTGCATTCTTTAAATGAGGAGTAATCCACTTGCCTGACTTCCTCATCATAAGTGATTGATGAGGGATACACAAGAACATTAGTTTGATGTAAGAACATGGTTAATACACAGATGTACTAGTATGTACCAAAAACAGAAAGGCATGTCATTGATATGTCTGTTTTATGCTGAGCCATCTGTTTTAACACACAGGAGCTGGTGTGGTGATTATACACACACGCATTCATGCGCACGAACTACATGCACGCAACACTCACACGAACACATGCACCCACGCACGCACGCAACACTCACACGTACACACGCAGCCATGCACGCACGCAACACCACACGCACACATGCACGCATGCATGCACACACCAGTACACCACACGACCAACACACACTCTCACGCTCAAGTGCTCAACCTACACCTCCATGCGCACACATCAGGCCCTGACAGACACATACATTACCCAGTGATTCCCGCGCACGGGGTGGAGTCTTATCGCGCCTGCGTAAATTTGTGTTTATCTGACCTTTTCCCTATGCGAACTGACAGGTGGGACCCACAAGGAACATGGTCAATTTAACTAGTCAACATGGTGCCACGCAGACTATTTGGCCGGTCAACAGAGTGCAATCTGATGCTGAACCGTGTGCAAGTGACCGTATAATTACCGCAAAACATATATAGTGACCGTAATCAGTTTATTCTGAAGTTCGGTGAACGTATTATGCTTTTCTCTCTGTAGGCCCTCCAAAACTACATCTCTACACGTTCTCGCATGTTACATCTAACAACTATGCAATACAACACTACTACTACACTCTAACACAATAAATCATACGTGTTTTTAGTTTTACTAGATATCATATTGTTACTTAATTATTTAGTTTGCATACATTAAAATTGCCTTTGAAATGTATGGCCAGTATCATATACCGCGCGGGAAAAATCCCGCCCTTTCCTGTTTAATCGGGTTTGTATCGATGGATCGTGCGAAACAGCAAAACTATAGTACTATATACAGTACAAGTGACAGTTCACTGGGCCGTCGTGTCGTGTACTCCTCCGTCGTAAGAGTGGAGCGCTCGCTTTCATAAATCTTCTAGTCCCTTTCGCCGACATGTGGGGCATCAAGCTACCGGGTCCACGTGCCATACCGGAATACAGTGCAGAGCAGCCGGGGTGAAGCACCCAGTCATGGCGCCGGCATAGTAATGAGCAATGAGGCGTCAAATCACAAAGTTGCACCTTTCCCGCAGTTAAGTTGGAGGGACGAAGTAATAATGCTAAAAAAAGAAGTTGGAGGGACGAAGAAACCATCATTTCACTCGTTGCTGAATCCGCTTATCCCTCATCTTCTTCAAGTTAACCACGTGTTGCTTTTGCCGTTGTTCTGCCTCATGTGGGAAGCGGATCGGCTTGGTAAAGCACTGACACGTGGGACTGCATGTTAGCAAACCGCCAGGACAACGTCCTCTAAAAATAAGAAACCTCCCCCGCCATCCGCGCGGCAAAATCACCTCCTTTTTACTAATCTTGATTCTATAATTTTTTAGATCAATATAATTGAGATTTGTATAGATAGCACACAGGAGCAAAACCAAGTGGTACGGTTAAGGGCATCCATAGTGTGTAGCCAAATGTGAAAATAGCTTTTGGCATCGTGGGAACCATTGTGGACGGTGTTGCCAAGGCCAAAAGGATGGAACCAAAGCTCCCTGATTGATTGATTGATTGAAGGAATAGAAAAATGCAACGTCTCTCCTCTTTCTCCCGTGCTTGGACGCATGTACAGTATAGAGGATAGAGTCTACTCCCCTGTCCCTTCTATCACAAATCACAAAGCAGTGAGGCGTCAAATCACAAAGCACGGACGAAGCAACCATCATTTCACTCTTCGCTGACTCCGCTTCTCCATCGTCTTCTTCGAGAAACCATCTCACCGCACTAAGCTGGACGGACGACGCTATTGTGTACGAGTAGTACTAGTACATTTACGCGTCCTTTGGTTCAACGGACTTCCTGGATGCAAATAAGGTGGTTGTCTCGGCTTGCAGGCGGCACTTGCGAACGACTTACCGTGGTCTCCCTTAATGGTGTTCTCCGTCGAACGCACTTCGCCAAACCACAACGTTCGAGATATTGTGGACGTCACCGCAATGGGGAAGGAAGTCAAATATAGTTACTACCTCCATTTTTTTTGTACACAAGGCCAGTATATCAAAATTACAATTTGCAGAAGGACACTAACACTAATCAAGGCAAAATTGATGGGGTTTGCCTCATACTAGCAACCAAGGACATTAATATCCTCTGCATGCATGCGGAAGTGAGAAGGTTGGTTTGCATGGCGTTGCATTAATCAAGCGATGAGGAGTGAGATGGTTAGCTCTTTGGGCCTTGGAGAAAAAAATACGCATTAATTGACACGTGAAACGAGGATTTGTATCGATTAATCCCGTGAAGGAAAACCCCGCCTTTCTTTTTTAACACTAGTACTCCTAGTACGTAGTACTACGTACTTATCCTGTTTGGGTCTAGGCCTTGCATTGCCATACTTCGCCACACATTTTTGCCAAGCATGCCTAAAGTTTTCAAAATGAAAAGGAGGTACACTTGCGCACGGCTGTCGCGGTGCACCGCACCCTCACACGGTCGCTCCTGCACGCCGCGGTCGCACCGCACCCTCACATGCACAGTCGCTCCTGCACGCCGCAAACCCAACCAAGGGAACGCACCCTCACTGACACGTGCTGTCGCATGTGAACAAACCAAACTCAGCCATCCTACCACTGACACATAATTTTCGTTCATAGAGTATGTTTATCCAACCGCATGTTGGGGAGTATCCGTACGGCCCGTGCGGTGGTCTGTTGGGGAAGAAGAAGAGGTGAGGAAGAAGGGTTAGGAGACGTAGGATATTCATCCAACCGCCTGAAATGGTAGACTGACCCAAGTCAGGCGACTTGCATAACAATATATGTTTTTACACAGCAAAAGATCCATAAAAACAACAACATGAAGAAAAACTATCACTGCTCGCGGAACGAGAGGGCCTCGTCATCTTTGGCTGCCGGCGCGAACCAGCCATAGCTGCCGATGTGTGTCTCCGCACCGTGGTTGTCCTCGGCCTCCAGCTACTCGTTCACGAGGAGCGTGCGAGTGATACGTCTCCAACGTATCTATAATTTTTGATTGCTCCATGCTATATTATCTACTGTTTTGGACATTATTGGGCTTTATTATCCACTTTTATATTATTTTTGGGACTAGCCTATTAACCGGAGGCCCAGCCCAGAATTGCAGTTTTTTTGCCTATTTCAGAGTTTCGCAGAAAAGGAATATCAAACGGAGTCCAAACGGAATGAAACCTGCGGGAACGTGATTTTTAGGAAGATTATGATCCAGGAGACTTGGACCCTACGTCAAGAAACAGACGAGGAGGCCACGAGGTAGGGGGCGCACCCACCCCCCAGGGCGCGCCCTCCACCCTCGTGGGCCCCCTGTTGCTCCACCGACGCACTCCTTCCTCCTATATATACCTACATACCCCCAAACGATCAGATACGGAGCCAAAAACCTAATTCCACAGCCGCAACCTTCTGTACCCACGAGATCCCATCTTGGGGCCTGTTCCGGAGCTCCGCCGGAGGGGGCATCCATCACGGAGGGCTTCTACATCAACACCATAGCCTCTCCGATGAAGTGTGAGTAGTTTACCTCAGACCTTCGGGTCCATAGTTAGTAGCTAGATGGCTTCTTCTCTCTTTTTGGATCTCAATACAATGTTCTCCCCCTCTCTCGTGGAGATCTATTTGATGTAATCTTCTTTTTGCGGTGTGTTTGTTGAGACCGATGAATTGTGGGTTTATGGTCAAGATTATCTATGAACAATATTTGAATCTTCTCTGAATTCTTTTATGTATGATTGGTTATCTTTGCAAGTCTCTTCGAATTATCAGTTTGGTTTGGCCTACTAGATCGATCTTTCTTGCAATGGGAGAAGTGCTTAGCTTTGGGTTCAATCTTGCGGTGTCCTTTCCCAGTGGCAGTAGGGGCAGCAAGGCACGTATTGTATTATTGCCATCGAGGATAACAATATGGGGTTTTTATCATATTGCATGAATTTATCCCTCTACATCATGTCATCTTGCTTAAGGCGTTACTCTGTTTTCATGAACTTAATACTCTAGATGCATGCTGGATAGCGGTCGATGAGTGGAGTAATAGAAGTAGATGCAGGCAGGAGTCAGTCTACTTGTCTCGGACGTGATGCCTATATACATGATCATACCTAGATATTCTCATAACTATGCTCAATTCTGTCAGTTGCTCAACAGTAATTCGTTCACCCACCGTAAAATATTTATGCTCTTGAGAGAAGCCACTAGTGAAACCTATGGCCCCCTGGTCTATCTTCATCATATTAATCTTCCAACACTTAGTTATTTCCTTTGCTTTTTTACTTTGCTTTTATTTTACTTTGCATCTTTATCACAAAAATACCAAAAATATTATCCTATCATATCTATCAGATCTCACTCTCGTAAGTGACCGTGAAGGGATTGACAACCCCTTATCGCGTTGGTTGCGAGGAGTTATTTGTTTTGTGTAGGTACGAGGGACTCGCGCGTAGCCTCCTACTGGATTGATACCTTGGTTCTCAAAAACTGAGGGAAATACTTACGCTACTTTGCTGCATCATCCTTTCCTCTTCAAGGAAAAACCAACGCAGTGCTCAAGAGGTAGCAGCGAGCGCTCTGCACGGACGAGAGCACCGCCCGGTTCAAGTCGAGGACGTCCGGTTCCGCCTGCAGGAGGGCCTTGATGGCAGAGGCATCCGCGCGCTCCGCGTCGAGTCAAGCCTCCGCCGCCCGGTTCAAGTCCAGGATGTCCGGTTCCGCCTGCAGGAGGGCCTCGATGAGAGCAGCATCCGCGTGCTCCGCGTCGAGTTGAGCCTCTGCCGCCTGGTTCAAGTCCAGGACGTTCGGTTCTGCCTGCAGGAGGGCCTCGATGGCAACGGCATCCGTGCGCTCCGCCTCAAGTTGAGCCTCCACCGCCCTGTTCACATCCACGACATCCGGTTCAGCCTGCAGGAGAGCCTCGATGGCAGCGGCATGCACGCGCTACGCGTCGAGTTGAGCCTCTGCCTCTCGGTCCTCCTTTAGTATCGCCAGGTTGAACCGCTGGTCCGCCTGCACCATGGGGGACTCGGACGCCGGCACGAAGTCAACGTCCATCGTCTCATACCCATCGGGGGCCTTCTGCACCGCGACCTCCGCCATGAACATTGGATCGGCTTCCTCCTCCTCGTAGCTTGGCTCCGGAAAACTCGGGGATTGGCCCGCTGCAAAGTGAGCTTGGGAACGAAGGTCTCTAGCGTCGACCACCATCGCGATTTCTGCGCGGCGCTCCGGCGTCAGCATCTTGTAGTACGTGATCTTGCGGCGCACCATGGCTTTCCGGCGAACTAAGGGACGCTTGATGCAGGCTAGGGGATCAAAAGGTGGGGGAAGGGGCTGGAGATTAGGTGTGGTTTTAGGGCAGTGGCTGGCGTAGGCCGAGCAGCGAAGGTTCTGGTGTGAATAGTGGTTCCGGTGATGACCGGTCAATCGGTTTTGACTGTACATCGCTCTTGTCGCATTCGCGTTGCAGCCCGGCACGCTGGACCATCCACGTCGCTCACCGAATGGAACGCGCTTCATCTTGCGTTTTCGCTCGCTTGTGGGACCACAGTTGAGAGCAAACCGACGTCCTTCCTCCTCCCCCGCCCACGTCATTTTGTGCGGAGTAAATAAAAACAGAGGGAGTATACTACGGATGAGGATCCCCTGACGTGGCCGAACCCATTGAGTAACTGACATGCGGGGCCTAGCAAGCATGGGGTCCGCCAGTAAGTGACCGAAAGGGAGGGTAAGGCAGGGATACGTATGTGAAAGGAGCTTCCAATGATATAATTTTCACATTATACATCTCATTTACTATTAATCTTGTCAATAGTCAAATGCGGTTTTGAAAAACGCATTAGAACATGGTTAAAAATATAGCCAGCCGATGGCTATAAGGAACTGCCATGTCATCTATAGCCATCATCTATTATATGCACTCATACAGTAGTGTGGGCTATAAGGTTGGCTATTTCCCGTAGAAAAAATTATAAGGTTGGCTATTGTATTAGTACTTTTCCATCTCCTGTCCATCTCTTTCTTCATATTTATTGTACGTATTTAACTAGGAATGTGTATATAGCTAGGCTCTTGCATGAGAGCTCACTCCCCTTACTTTTTCACATCTCTCTCCTCCACATAGGTCCTATATAAATGGAAGGAGGGAGTACAACTATGAGCACTGCATACTCTAGTACAGATGTTGTCAGTACTCCACTAGTACTATTGGACAAGGAACTTAAAAAAAGTTACTATTGGACTGGCTATACGTGGCGAAATCCTAGTAGGAAGAGCATGCGTGAGAACAAGCACATTCACGTGGTTGAAAACAAATTGGAAACCATCTCGAGTACAAATCTAGGAGTACGTACGAATCTAACAATATTGATTGGGCGTTGTTGAATGTTGATATTTTTTTATCAAAGTAGAGATACTTTGACTACACATAAAACTTATATGTAAACTAGAAAGGATAGGAGGGAGTATATTGTACGTTCAAAAATGAAACGAACATTGAATACCCTTTATATATGATTTGCGGATGCTATGATCACAGGTTCAAAATTTTGAATCCGCCTTAGGTATCACACATGCCCCCACTCGTTCTCTCTCGATTTCAT